>NW_009598446.1:79737-103419 GCF_000690535.1 Cariama cristata | reverse complement strand
CACTCTTTCAATTTAAGCCAGTTAAACTAAAAAGCATGGGACAGGACTACTCCCACCATTCTTCAAAAAAATGGTTCCAAAAGAATCAGGTTACTATATGGGAGCAACATTACAAGGCACGACAATAAACTCATAAATAGTTAATATACAGCAGTTTTTGGCTTCACAGCACAAAGCACCTTACCTGTGTGTGTATGGGAAGGTGATATTATTCCCATTTACAGACAAGGAAACTGAGGCACAGGAAGGTTAAATGACTTGCCCAAACTGACTTGATGATAGTGGCAGAAATAAAATCTGAAACCCTCAATTTGCGATCTTCTGCTCTCTCTCTTTGACCACAGTACCTCCAGAGAGACGTGCTGATGAATTATAACACACAGCAAGTGCTTTCCCTATTCTGTGACACAACCACGTGACACACAGTTAGACTTGTAAACTATCACAAGACAGAAGCATACCATTAGAGCAATCATTTTTTATATAACCTTTATGTTTTGCAATAAAACAACAGGTCAGTTCTTGCTCAGAGTAAACCCCCACTGAGCTAGCAGTGAGAGTCTCATAAACCAGGTTCAGTCCTTACATACACTACCTTTTCATTAGCACACATTTGCAGCTTGATGATTATTTGCGTCCATAGGAGAATCATGTTTCCCCACAACATGTCTTGGTTTTTCCCAGTGCAAGGCTGTAAAGCCATAGCTGTTCTAGAAGCTTTGCAGAAGCAAAGTAGCAATAACAGTCGCACAAAGGCAGGTCTGCAGTTGTAGCAAAATGTTCTGCTCACTGACTCAGAGAGGACACTGAAACCTCCACGGACTGCCAGAAGGTTTCTGTGGGAGATGGAGAACGCAAGTCCTCAGCTATATCATTGGCTAGACTTTCCAATATGTTACAAAAGCCTCCTCCTTCCATAAAGCTGGTTGCATCCAAAATGACCAGCACAGAGCTTACAGCACAAAATAATACAGGCAGAAGAAGTGTAACTTTCATTTCCCACTGTGAAAACGCATTTCACCTTGTGATTTCTACAGAGAAATGCTGGCAGTTGTATTCCATGTTCCCCTCCCCAATACACTGCACCCTGATGAGCCAGCGGCCAAGTCTGGCAGCTCCCAAGTCCATTTGGAAAGGGATTTTAACCATTGATTACTTCATTCCCCAGTAGAGTTACAGGACACAGAGCATATGCAACCCATGGTGTCAAGGCAGCAAGATGGCACACATTACAAAGGGCAGTCCCACACTGGCTGCTCTGAGAGGAAACAGGCAGGGATCCCCATCCTGGGGCTGCCTCCTGCCCCGGCACCAGGAAGAGAAACAAAAAGAGCTGAGCCCTTAAGAAAGGAAGACAGCTCCTACAGCCTTACTGATGTCTGTGTGTATGTTACACTCCGCCTGGCACATGGTGGGGTGTCTGGAATAGGTAGCCTCCAAAAAGTTGTTACTTTTGCCAGTAAGGTGATAGATGGATCTTTCTGTACATAAGGTATCCCCCCTTTTCCCTTTCCCCAGATCTGTGAGGTGCAGCAGTAAGCTAGAGAGAGACAAAGCTCCCAAAAGCTGCTCAGTGCTTTGAAGGCTCAGCCGCTTATTTTCTTTTCTCCCAAAGCTGTTGTGTGATCAAAGGAAGCAGATGGAGGAGAATCACTCTACAGCAACGTGTAAACGGAACAAAAAACCTGATAAGCCTCTGCCATCTCCCTGTGATTTTTCTGAGATACATGCTGAGCAGAAAACGGTACAGTAGCAGGGCCAGCCGTTTCACACCAGAGGCCAGCACAATCACTCACCAGTTGGAAGCAGCTGCCACTTATCGCAAGCATGTCATGGAGGAACACAATCACATTTACCCAGGCAAAGATTATTTAACAGGAAAATCACAAAGGAAGGAACATGAGAGTAGACCAAAACAATTTTTTTTCCCCTATTCATATTAAAACTAAGTCTGAAAAGGTCAAAATCAACCCTTCACATGTGGAATACCCAAGTTCATGATGCTTCCCATCTGCTTAATCCTGAGACATTACAACTGCCCTCAGATGTGCTTTTAGTGCTGTATATCCAACTCATTCCTAGGACATCAGAATTTCAACATTCCCTACCCATGTCTGGGCATGGTCAGAAGAGATCCAACCATCTGTGACTGGTCAAGCAGAAGTGTCCCAGAGGCAAGCACATGAGTGGGATTTTGACCTTTCTAGTCAGAAATTAAGGTAGCATGAGCTAAGGAAAGAAGAAGTGATTAAAGAATAAAGACTTCAGTAAGGAAGGTCTGAAAAGGACAGAGCAAAAAAAGGGGAAGGAAAAGCAAACACCATTGAAGATTATTTAAAATCAAATTGAAATAAAATTATGTTCCATTTCCTTCCTGCCATTAGCTGCCAGCAAGCTCACTTTTTTCTTAGCTTTGACGTGAATGGACTGCTGTCACATGCCAGGGAGATACGGACACTATTACAATAGTGGTGAGACCATAGGAGAAAACAACATGCAACTGCACCCATCTCCTATTAAAACAGGCACATCAAAATCAGTTTTCCCATTCTAATCAAGAAAAAAACTGGTCCTGAGAAAAGGGCTGAAGCGGGGGACAGGAGAGGAAAGACAGATATTTACTTTGTGGTCTATAGCAATTATTTCTTTTGATGTGACATTGTTTCTGTTCATTTGGAAGGAAAGCCTCTGGTATGGCTAAGGAGCAGGGAGAGGTGTCATTGCACAACTTAGGGCTCATGTCTCACTTCATGAAGCCTCAAGATTTGCAAATAGAAGGGTGTGCCCCACCAGCCTGTGCGGTGATCCTTGCAGGGACAGGAACGGGCTACCCCCTGCAATTAGTTGACATAAATATTGAGGACAGTGAGCTTGGAGAAGAGATGCAACCATCTCACTTTATTAAAAGTAGATATATCTAATTACTCATTACAGTGACATTCAATAACTAGCATTGCAACTCCCTACCCAGAAAACAGCAATGCTTATGGAAACCATTCTGTAGGGTCTCCATTCCCATGGGCCAGCTTAGCTTTGCTTTTCTAATTTTACCTTCTTTCATTTTTTGTGTGAATGTCATACAGGAAAAAATGCCCTAGAGAAGTGGGACTACCTGTTAGAGCCTAATTAGCCAAGTAGAAATCACTCATGTCTGCTGCATCAGGCTCAAGAGCTTCCTGAGCTTCTTCATACCTACCAATCTAACTAGTTCCTACAGCTCCTAGACAGGACCCAATTCCTGAATACGTGTAGGAACAGGGACTGTCTTCTCCCTGTGTTCCGCTACAGGCTGAGGAAAAAGTGGTAACTGAAGGTCATTAAGGCAGTTGGAACCAGAAGGCCATTTTTCTCATTAGAATAAAGCGTAACACTAAGAAATTAGTTGCTGCTGTGCTTCATGCACTAGTAGTTAGATAATTGCTGCGGCACTTGTCATAACGCAGCACTGGATTGCCACCGCACACTTTGCTGAGTGATAGGTTACATATCAAGCAGTCCCCTAGACAGGGACTAATTGAAGAGCCAGGTGTTACACTTTGCCAGCAAAAGGAGGCTGGCTCTAGATGAAGCAATTACATATGTAGTACTATATTGCTCGACGAAGTGGTGCTTATCTCTTGCATGTCAAAATGCTACAACTTCTACGTACTTTGTATATGAATGCTGGTGCTGTTAACATACCGGTGAACTCTGAAATAGCATTCCCAAATCAGGGTTCTGTTTCTAGTGGATGAGGGCACCATAATAGAAACAAACGTCTGAAGAAAGTAAGTCTTCTGTTTTCTTGGGTATTTACCTTCTTGTATGTGTCTGTCAAGAGAATCACTGCATGCTTAGATTCCCAAAATCTCTTCCATTTAGGGGATGCAAAAGCATAAGCTGATTTTAAAGGGCTAAGCATCTAATTATTTCCTGAATTATAGATGTATTTATGTTGAAACGAATGCTTTTGTTGCAAGGCATCCCCGTGCTTAGACTTTAGGAGTCACCACGTGCTACATTAGAATGAGGGGTTTTTAAAATGAGCTGCGTGTCTTCACCGCTCTGAGTAACTAGATACACGTGTACTGCATAGGATAGATTGTGTCTTTTTTTTTTTTTTTTTTTTTTTTTTAAAGCAGTCTGAGAAGCAAGAAACTGCAGCTGAGACTGGAATGTGGCACCTTATAAATAAGGCAGGAGACAAGATGCACTCTGATGGCTGAATACAGTAAGGTTATTCAACTCTAAGCCTGCCTAATCACTGAAGTCAAATGTAATGAATTTACTGGTGCGATCAAGGCCTGAGGGAGGGAATTTTCCCCTTTTGCAGGAATGGCAGCATACATGGGCCAGGAAATCCCTTGGCCAAGGCTAGGATTATTGCTCCAGTGCACATGCACAGGGCACGAGAGAATGCTGCTCTCTGTGGGTACCACCATGGGCAGCAGTGCTGGAAACATTCTGGGGAGGGAAAGGGAGGCCCCTGAGCTCTGGTACCTGCAGAGGATCTCAGGCGGGCAGTCCAGAGAAGTGTGGTGCCATGGCACAACTTGAAGTACACTTAGCCACGGTCACTGCTTTGATGGTTGGGTAGTCTACCCCTTCCGAGTCAGCTTTTACACAGGATTAGAAATGAGAAACTGCCCAAGTACTTGGCCTACTTTTGGGCAGCCCACACCAAGTGCTGAGCTGTTGCAGTCTGTCTGTACTGGTAACTCCTCAGCAAAGGCTGAGATATCCTGATTTTTCTATACATTCCATTCACACCAAGAGCTGGGTGCAGGGCTGGGCTATAGCTCCTCTTGAAGCATTTCCATGGTGCAGCCATAAGCTGCATCCTGCCCTTCCAAAGGGAGTTAAAGCACTGAAGCTCAAGACACATCCTCCACATAAAATTCCGGTCTTCATCAATATGCTAGCAAGTCACTTTTAGCACATTACTGAGTCGCCGTTGCAATCAACAGATTTTGGCAGGCAGCTCATAGGATGTTGTTAAGAAAGCAAAATGAGAAGATGAGTGCCACAGTGAACCCTGCAATACTGTGTCCTATAGCTTCACAGGTATCCAGAAAGGCACAGGTATACAATAAGCTGTTTCCAGGACTGTCGAAGTGACTGAAGATACTCACATATCATGCTTCAGATTAATTAGGAAGCTAGTAACCCAATGTTGCTTTGGCTCAGATTCAGCGGGAAAATAAAGAAAGGAAATAATGTCTGATGAATGGAAAAAAATAGGTATAATGGAGATAGAAACAAGCTTAAACGCCATTCTTATAAAATACTTCTCCATGGATGTTAGTCTGGTGCAAAAGAAGCAAAAAGTGGGGAAAAGAAAATGGCAGACCTCAAATGGATCAACACAAGGAACTGATTCCGTCTTGGAGTACATGGATTGCAAGGACAGAATTGTCTTTGGAGCATTTTCAAGGCATCCAAATTCCCAGCATGTCCACACACTTCTTGAGTGCCATTAAACTCCCAGCAAGCTTAAGGCTACCAATGCACCTTGCCCATTTCATAGCTTTTGCCCAGAGTCAGATCATCTCAACATGCTTTTGATATAGTAGAAGAGTCAATACATAAGCATACCCCACAGGAAGCGTGTGGGATGGCTGAAAGGAAAATAGCCACCTTCTAGGTGAGATTGTGTGTTAGTGAATTCACTACCACGCATGTCACTGTTACAGCAAAGACAAAGACAAAATTGAGCAAAAGAGGCCATGAAATACTACTCAAACAAACCTCCCACAGCCACACCACCAGAAAAAACATGTGCCCTATTAATCCACAACAGTATCAGCTCTGCAAGTACAGCTGGGAAGATCAATGGCAACAAAACATCAATTTTGTTCTATTTTCTTTGTCTATGGTGCTTCTATATGACAGTCCTCATGTAGCAGGGGACATCTCGTGTAGTCCAAACCCAGGCTACAGCACCATGAGTTGAGACTGAGTAATTTGACCACTACTGGGGAAAAGCAAGGGTGACAGTAAAAACATCTGCAGTCATCCTAAAGTGCTAAAACATAGACAAATCATCATGTGAAATGGCGAAGAGTCACTGAAGTCTGAAGCCTGTTTTGTAACAGGCAAAATTTGCCTTGAACTCCTGTCTTACATGAGTCACTCAGCCTCACACCTCACAATACTGAGGGAGGTTGTAATTAGTGAGAAACGTATGACATAGTCATGTCTTGAATAACACATAAAGATACCTCTAGCATTGAAACGTGAAATAATAGTAACTGATGCTATTAAATAACAAAAGTAAGTTTATTTTATCAACATTATAAATATTTTCTTTCCCTCCATTTAACTCCAAAATGAGAGAGTAAAACCAGTACAATGGAACAATTCAGGAGCTCCTCATTTCTACTGAAAAGTGTCTCCTTTAATAACAAATTAAAACGGAAAATGACATTTGTCAGTTCAGCAACCTCAGTAGCTGAACATCCCTAGGTACTTTGTCATTCAAATGGCACAATTCTAAGTGTGCGCACACGTGTGTGTGCATCTATATATATGCATACTGATGTTTATAAATATACATATATATAGTAATATGTGCACATAAATAGACACAGCCACTCAACAGACACTTTTAGTAAATCAAAATGTTTTACATGTAATTTAAGTGGGTTCCCAGCTGCACACTGAACTTTGGGCCCTGCACAGTGCAGGCACAATGACACTGTACTAAGCTAGAACCCAACTGCTCAAGAGATTCAATACGTACATTTCACCTTTAACTGCTGCATAGTCTGCCTGCTTCTGGTGGCTGTCCAAAACCGAGAATGCCATCATCGTACTTGAAAAGGGGTAAGGAATAATCCTGCAGCATCCTGGGCCCAAACTCCTTCCCTCAGTGAATCAACTTCTGATATTCCTGGCCATGTGTGAGCCATTGCAAAAACAATATACATGCTCTGTTATCTACAAATGCAGTAGATCACCAGTATCTAATGCATTATGTGTGCAGTGCTTTGAGACACCTTCAATATTAAAGGCACTACATATAGCCAGCTCCTGTCCTATCTCCAGTGCTGAGATTTATTTTCATCATACAGTAACTGCCTCCTACTGAGCAAACAGCACAGGTAGCTTTCCAGAGACACAACAGGCTCGCTCTGATCATAGCATCGTACTCCAGCTGCTGGGGAAAAAGGCAAGCCAGACTCTGTCGTGTGCTCTAAGCTCCTTTGAGCCATCCGAACGGCACAAAGGAGGTCAGAAAATCTGCCCGTCCTGCCAAGCTGCTCCAGAGCCAGCCCCCACTGCAGCCGCCCCCCATGCACAAGGGAGGTCTCATTGAGGAAAGGATCACTGGGAACAGAGAGGGACCAGACCCAGCTCCCTTACTATAATTCACACATGATCTCTGGAAGCTACCTGTGATTAGTGCAAGACTTACTGCTCCGCCTGCTTCATGGGACCAAAGGCCCAGGGAGCTGCAATGGGCTCACTGACCGTCCTCTGCTCAGGCACCAGTCTGGCCTCGGCACAGGACAGAACCAAGCCCCTGGTGTCACTGAAGCTTCTTCCATTTCTCACATCAGTAAAACAAAGCAAAAAGTTAAAACTGATACTAATATAATTCTTATTTTCACCAAATATATAGAAATATTACAGTAATGTCTTTCCTCACAGCTGGGAAATGATGCAAGGCCTATCATGAAACCACAGCATGAAGATCTTGTGGAAATTTCACATACACCAAAATTATACTCTTTTTTTTTTTTTATTTTAACAGTTGCCAAATTCTGTTCTAATATATATACATACTGAGCTTTGCCACAAGCCCCTGGATGATTATCAAGGGAAGGAATTTGGCTTTCATATTTTATTTTTTAAACAAGAAAGATAAAGACAGAAAATGAGACAAAATACATTTCATGTCGCCATTGATCTATAGTTTATAAATATATATCGTTTCCTTCCAGAGGAAGAAATACTAAAGAAATATTTTGCTCATATCAAATGAACTTTTGAAAACAGAAAAATAAAAAATATATTTCTCAGCTCCTCCCTCTCTGCCACAACAATCACTCTTGTGAAGAAAAAGAAAAAAAAAGAAAGGGAAAAGGGAAAGGAAAAGGGAAAAAGAAAAAAAAAGAAAATAAGACAAAAAGAAAAATAATTGCATTAATTTCATTTCCACAACTTCTACCAAGGAAGAAAAACTTATCAGAATAATGACCTGAGTTATTTTCATGGTTTCCAAACTGCATGTAAACCCAATGAACACCATCTGCCAGAGACCGACACCTAGCAAGGCATGTGAAAACAAACACCGGAGGATCTTTCAAAACAAAAAACAACGCAAAATTTAAAAAGCTATTGCAAGAATTATGCCAAAAGTGGGCTGTAGGTGTCTTCATGGGAACTGGTCAGACAAAGTGGAAGTGGAAGCTCTGCTCTTTCTGGCAGCTGAGTTGTCTGTAGTGATTGAAAACCTGAAGGTGAACATTTTGCGTTTGCTTTCTCTTCTTTTGTGGTTATAATCTTTGAGGTAAGACAGAGAACAGATGAGTGCAGAAGACATGGCTAGCCTTTACGGTGGTTAAGCAACTTTACGTTTCCAAGTCTATAGTGGTAACAAGGCAAAGAGCTGCCACTTGTCCTTCTCCAGTGGGACAGCCTCTCTGAAACTTTGTTCCCTTAGGGAATTGGGCAGTTTACAGGTCCAGCCAAAGAAGCTTTTCCTATTCCCAGTGCGTCTCGGGCAGTGCTCATTTGTTCGTTGGCAGCAGCAAGTCTAGGCTGACCGCTGATGTTCTAGGTTACCTTCCTACCTCTGGCCATAATGCAAAGGGGACTGGGTCCATAAGTCAGTCCATCAGAATGCCCTCCATCTTGCACAGATCTCTCCCCAGTGAAAACCTCATCTTTTCAAAATTAAAATATAGCTATCAACTTTTAGGCAGGCCTGAAACCTGAGCTGATCCGAGTTGGTCATTATATGCGCAACGGTGGCAAAAGAAATCTTACTGGTAACTTTCTGCTCTACCATACAACATGGTATATCCCATATAACTCCTTTCCATACCAATGACTGTCTCATGAGGACACTGTAATCATATACCCAGCAACAATGAGGAGGTTACATTTTGTTACTGCTGTAAATCTAACAGTGCCCCACATGCTGGGAAACAAGGCAATAGGCAGAGTCCTCTCCAAAAGTGAGAAAACTCCCCAGTGATTGAGTACTGAGGACACAGCTTCCGAGAGGACAGCAAGAGAGGGAATACAGCTGATAAAAATGTTGGGGTTTTCCTAAGGGCATCCAGAGCTCCTCAAATTTTTTGCTACTGCCTGACCATTTGTGAAGACTTAACACAAAGATAACAGGTACTATTTAACTGATGAGAAGTGAGGGGAATGGGAGAATAAAAGGAATGCAGGAAACTGTAGGGATGGAGGAGCTCCTGGTTGGGTGTTTTTCAGGTCCCAGTTAGTTTGGTTCCCCCAAACCCTCTTTTCTCTTTCTTTTTTTTTTTTTTTTTTTTTTTTTTTTTTTTTTTAGCTAAATTGTACAGATGAACATGGGAGAAGTTCATGCTACTTGCTGGAAGCAATAAAGGTAAATTTCCATGGTCCATGGATTCCACAGACCTTTGAGTGTCCCGCCTCATCCATCATGGGCTAACTTATGGAACCTAACAGTTCCGTGGCACGACTCAGTAGCCCTTTGAAACTGGTGGCATGTCCTCAGGTATTTTCCACGAGAGTGAGAGACATGTTGATTCCATCAGCTTCTTCCTCACATGATGCCTGAGTGCCTCAGGTGCAGCCTTGCAGTTTCCAAGGATCCTGTTTGACATTTTCAGACATCAGACTGCTGTCTCCAGATCCTCATGGGAAACCATTTGGTAGTTTTGTCGACTCTCCAGGTAGGAGGCCAGATCTGGGTCACCAGCTTGCTGAGCCCTGTCACGAGGAGTCTTACCCTAAAATAAAGAAATATGAAGAGAAAGTCTTGTGCTAACATATTTAGAGGAACAGATGAAACCACCACCCAGACAAAGTTCTACAGGAAGGACAGAAGGAAATTTGGAGAATTTACTTATTTGTTGTACAAGTTGGTGTTAAGTCAAGTTTTTCTACCAGAGTCATGAGGTTCTGAAGATTTTCAAAGTCTTTGTGTGGTTTAAGACAAATCATGCAGCAAGGACATGCTATTTGATACATCACACAGAAAGGCTCACATGCTGGAAGGAACTGATTTTTCATTCTAGGGCTACAATCTCTATGTGAATGAATATGATGCACAGTACTGTGGTTAACACTTGAAAAGCGCACTTCACAGACTACACACTATGCTAACGATGTGCAAAGACAGATGCCCAACATTTGAGATGAGTTCAACTTGTCTCGTTCTATCTCAAGAACAAATCATTTTTCAATGCATCAATTTGCTACTCCGCTATCTGAGCTACCTTTCAAGTACTGTTAAATTGGACAACAAGTCTTGATCTAAAACTATGAAAAAATATTGGAAACACATTAATGTATCTCCACAAAAACACTCCTGATACTCAGATTTCTGGGCAGATGAAGATTAACAAGTCAAAAGCTACTTGTCTGGATATCAGCTGTTGCAGAAATTATCTTTTGCAATGTATAGTACTCTCAATCTGAAAAAGAGGTGATCCTTCTCCCCCTTATAGGCTACCCCATACAGCATGATATGGTAGGAATGGTTTTTAATTGTCTTGCTGCAGTGAAGGTGCTTCTGATGCTGGAACCCAGATATCCAACCACCTCTCAGCTGCTGCCCACAGGATGCTTATGTTCAGAAATGCCAGAGAGGCAGCTTCTGGACTGTGTTCCTAAAGGATCTGATTGTTGTATTGACAGAATATTCCTAGGGTTTAATTTTCCCTAGATTTATTTCTCAGCCAAGCGTACATCAAGAGAGGGCTGTGGTTAGTGTCACATCAGTGAGTACTGGGGCAAGCAAGGGCAAAAGAAAACAGTTAGTTATCCTCACAAACCACGTCAGCCACAATAATCAAGCCAGCCACAATAATCAAGCCTCACAGACGCTATGCAATCACAAACCGAGGCTACTCCAGATGGTCCTTGCCCATAGGCCTCTCTTTTGACCACACAGGAGGAGGATGTTGCTGTGCCATGGAGATGCCTCATTCACACCCAACACACTGAATAGTTTGAGGGCAGGCTCTCACTATGGTGAAGATGACCCATGTTGGGGACTGGACTGAAGTCTCTTGTACTTGTTTAAATCAATACAGTTTTCTAAATAAAAATAGCCTGTTTAAAAAGAGCTGATCTTGGCACACACGAGGAAGCCTCAATCATGCAAACAGCAGGGATGGATGCTGATCAGTCTCACTTGGCTGCAGTATTTTATAACTGGTTGACAGGGCTGGGTTACCTTGGAGTCCGTCTTTCTCAGAGAGGCTCCCGCATCCACCAGGAGCTGGCAGATGGCGCGATGGCGCTGGCAGGCAGCCTTGTGTAATGCTGTCTCACCCCTAGACCAAAGTAAAGAAACCAGCAGTGAGACACATCAAGCCAATGTACATTTATGAAGTATGAGGTGCAGAGGACAAAGAAGGATGCTGTATTTCTGCAAGGTTCCCTCTTGCTGGCAGAGGTAGACTTGTGCACTCTCTCCCTTAGTATTTACACCCTTTGACTCAGTAGGAAAGCCTATGATGCACAAATAGCAGATGAAGAACTTCTGAGGGGTAGGAAAGAAACATGCACAGGTTTTATGTATTCAAGGGACTGAATGTCACATTCTCATCCAACCACCAGTTCTGCTAACTGCTGCAAAGGCAAACTAGTCACCCTTCTTATTCACAGCAGGCAAAACAGCAACAGTGTTTGTTTCTTCCTGCAATTTCTTTCCTCAACCTCATTCTTGGACACATCCTAGAAAAATCCTGCCCATTTAAGCCATGACTGGTGCACTTGCTGCCCTGGTTTTGATAACCTGCTCTCTTGGATGTATGAGAGCAAGACCTGTGTTTTTGTTTTCCACTGCTGGACTGGTGAGATACTGGGGAAGCTTGAACACATGCTTTTCAAAAATTAAGGCTGTGTAATGGGAGCAGATTTATTGCAAAGCTCCTCACTCAGACAGGGGCTACATGTAACAGGATTCTGAGACTGATGGTAGTACCGAGGTTAAAGAAATCCAGATTTGCCTAGGAAGAGGAGGAAAATATGCTTTGAGTGGGTTGCAAAGGTGACATTAATACTAGTGTCCAACAAGTAGGGCCACTACATAACCTCCAAAATAACAAATTACAAGAAATACATGTAGTAGGACAAATCTTGCACCTACCTACCCAGAAAGTAAGAGTGCATAAAGGAATTTCAGCCTCAGTCCACGACATGGCAAGTTGAAATATTAAAAGGCAACCTTGAAATGAATCTGCCTCTGCTGCATGAGAACTAGATTCAGAATGGGATATTATCTGATTTCCCCCTGAGGATTAAAAGACAAATTCAAAGGGAAGCCCTCATAGCTATGTCCACTTGCACTTGTATATCAGTGGCTGTTCTATGCTACTGGATGAAGAGAAACAGGCAGTCCATCCAGAATCCATCACCCCTGGACTGCACACATGCACCTTGTGCAGAACGTTTTTGGTGTTCTCTGTAAGCAGAGAAGGGCACTGTGGGATGAGGACTGGTAGGTTTAACCATTATCAGAAAGGCGACTTTTGTTTCCCATATATTCCATATACTTCCCAGGATTATTCATGTTTCCCTTTACATAGTCTTTGTGACACCTTGATTATACAGCAAGATGTAGACCAGTTGGGAATTGGAAAGTCAAGTCTTTTTTTTTTTTCTTTTTATAACCACAGAGGTGTTTGAGGTTCTAACTACTTGAGGGAAATCTTCAACTGCACAGGTTGTGGTCACTTGGGAGAGCTAAAGCAGAGCACCCTGGTTGAATCAAGAAGCGATTGAAGAAAAGGTGTAGAGCAAGAAAAGTAATTTCCTGACTTCTGGAATTTACTCTTCAGGTTGGTCCCTCAGTAACTGGATGCCAGAAACTTTGAAGCACAATACAGGACTTGTATTCTTGTATTCCTCTAGAAAGATTAAGGAGGCATGGGAAGCAACAGAGAGGAAGTCCTTTATAGAATTCAAGAAATATTTGGTTTAGGCCAGAAAGCCACATATAAGCTGGTGGTTGTTTCAGTTTAGGGATACTTTTGTTTGCCTGTTTGTTTTTGAAGAGCTATGCCATTTTACAAGATTTTTATTTGAACATTTGCACTTGAAAAACAAGAGAAATCTGCTAGGCTAATGCAAATAATGTGAAGGGCAGGGTAGGTTGTACTTACGTTTCACTGTCTGTCATGTCCAGTAATTCAGATGGACCTGCAAAAGACAGTCAGTTATGTCACATAGCATTTGTCTGCACGTCTAGAAGAGTATGACTACCAGAAGATTCCCAGTGCAAATAAGTAAAAGAAGCCAAATGAAAGTTAAATTCTCACAAATATGTCAAGGAAATATTTGGTGGTGCAAGCCCTTGCACTAGCAAAATTCTGAATGCACAGTCACTGCTGGAGTGTCAGCACCAGGGAGTAGCAGCCTCTAAATTATACTGGGAATGAATATTCATGGAGTTTATTTTCTCACTCTTCACCTTGCTTAATTAAGTAGTTCACATAAGTACAGTGCATTGAAAATGCTGATATACTGGAAACCCTGATATATTGCAAGTTAAAATCTATTGTTAGTACTAGAAGGAAAATGTCATTAAGAAGTTGAAATTAGCCAAATTCCACACTGAATGACATCCCTGTGCTACTCCATTTAATAGCGTTATACAGAATGTAGATGAGGGTGGAATATTCCCAGCGGTCTTTATATTGATATGCAAATCCTGTACTCTACTGGTTAGCAATGATCAGGAAAGTAAGATTAAGAAAAACAGAAAATATTTTTGTTAAGTGGGACAAAATAATGCATTTATGCTAATGTTCTTTCGTCCTTGATATTCACTACAGGCAGATGTTTATAGCAGCAAATTTCATCACTGAATTACAGTGATATGAAAATGCTAGGATCTGGATAGCATTTGAAATGAGAAAAATTTTTCCCTTTGCAGTCTGTCTTACTATTCTTGTCTCCACTGCTCTGGAGCATAGTGCCAGATGGTATCGGCCAGTTAGCAAGGGAAACAGTGAAACTTTAGAGGAATTTTCCTTCCTATGCATGAATATTTTTCTTCAGCACACCTTGACTTTGAAATTCAAGAGTCCTCAAGAGCTTACAGCAAATCTCACCTGAAACTGAGGAATTTCACACTACTTGCTTACAAAGGCCTACACACAAACTCTCTACACTCCTTTCATTCTGAATGTGCGTCAAAATGGATCAGAGCAGGCTGTTTCTCCCTCACTGCTTTTACAACATACACATGCAGTATCATCGGGGGGGCAGCCGGCTGCCTCGGCTCCTGGAGCTGCAGGTAGCTCCTTCACTTCATCTTCTGTCATCATCAGAAAGGGGTGGTCAAAAAAATAGCATGCTTAAACCTCAGTGCACAGGGTATTGCAAACCTATCATGGCAGTTCTCCAAACCCATTAGCCACTGTCAATTTCTAATGCACAGCACCCTGACTCTACCACCACATATCCTCATCTCCACACTTGGCAGTTATGTGTTCACTCCTCCCTACTAAGAAGAAGAATCACTCACGACCCCTGAGCTCCCATAAGCATGAAGAAGGATACAGGCAGCTAAGCAGGGCCCCTTATTGAGAGGAAAGAAAGATAATGCCTGAGAAAATGGTAAAAAAAAAAAAAAAAAAAACAGCAAAAGATGAAGGTAAAAAAAAAAAAAAAAAAAAAAAACCAGCCATAGATGAAGGAAAAGATTTTACATCTCCCAGGAGAAAATCACGTTCTCTCAAAAATAGAGGCAATTCCCCATGGCTTGCTGCAGTGCCACATCTCAGTGATAGGTAACCAGAAACGGCCTGCAGTGTGTTAGAAAAGACACTGCCACGTAAACTATTAATTCCGTTCATGGATGGGACAAGGAAGATTGTGATGCAAAGGTGGAACAGAGTGACTGGGCTGGCCACACTGGGCATAGAGGTATTGGCACTGGTAAGCAGAAAAAGGCATTAAACCAGAAGGATGGATGGAGACAAGTTAGAAGAATATGACCTGAGAGGGAGGAGAAGCTGGGACTGGGTGGGTCTGGAGAGGCAGGAAGCCAAGGATGAAGGAAAACTGGTCTGGAGCAGGAAGAAATAGCAAGGTTAGGACAGAGGAGCTGAGATCCGAGTGGGCAGCCTGTGAGTACAGACCTGAGGAAGTACCAGGTACATCCCACCTGTGTGCAAAGGGTACTCTCCTGGATACTGTCCCAAATAAAGCATTTGTGGGAGTGCCCCGGCTCCATCCCAGTCATACATAAGGGCCAGATACTGGGGTTAATCGATTAGCAGCACAACGTGGTACCAGGATTCATTCATTTCATTCTTTCTGGCCTATCTCTGAAGCTAGAATGTCCCAATTCACACACAGCCTGAGCTGTGCCCTTTACTTCTTTATTTTATTTTCACTTGTGCTTCTCTTAAACCATCTCACGCCCTCCTCCTAATTCCCTTTCCCCTCTTTTTTGGACCTCATTTTTACATCAGTCTCCCTGGCGCTGCCAACCGACCATTCCAAATCCCCCTCTGCCCCGGGACAAAAGCTGCACAGATGTGGGAAGGGCTGGCACTGGGAAAGCTAACG
Source organism: Cariama cristata (assembly GCF_000690535.1). NCBI lineage: Eukaryota > Metazoa > Chordata > Aves > Cariamiformes > Cariamidae > Cariama > Cariama cristata. The sequence goes on along the minus strand of NW_009598446.1, from coordinate 87,687 downwards.
GCACTGTCATCCTGACCCAGCGGGGAGGCGGCTGTTTTACTCTGGGACAAGAGGCAGAGAAAGAAAAGGGGACCAAGGCGCAGAGAGAGAGAGGACAAAATAACCCAATAGAAATCCGGAAGGGAAATGCATGAGTGAGATTTCTATCAAGGAAAACAGCAGGGGGGGAAATAAAAACAAAAGATAGAAATGTGTGGAGAGGTGGAGGGAGGAAAAAAAAAAAAGAAAGAGAGAGAGACTGGGGGGCTAAAGAATAGCAGGATGGGGACAGGGAGGGGGAGAAGTTCGCATGAAAGGAGCTGAAAAGCATGACGCGCTGAGAGGAAGCCCAGCTGAGAGTGATCTCTTTCCTTAACATGTCCGATAGACTGTCTGTGTAGAATTATTAACTTTTTTCCTTCTCTCCTTCTGCCCCTTTCACTCCACCAAAACCCCTCTCCAGTTTCTCAGGAGGCAAATGAGCTGAGGATGGGAGGAGGGAAGGGAAGGAGACGCTCAAAACTAGCTGCCCTTTAGCTGAGCTCACCACAACATAAAAGAGAGACTAAATGACCGTATTTCAGAGGCACTTCCAAAATATACGGCACCATGCAGTCCGAAAAGCCTCCAGGCCCGCAGCACGCCTGCCCTCTCCAATGGATGTGGTTACAGCTGCCCACAGGAGACCCACAGCTATTTAACCCCTGCCAGTCCCTTGTCCTCTTAGTTCTTCAAAGAACTGGGGAAGAAGGGTATTTATTTTAAGCAGTAACGTCGGACATTACCAGTATTTCTGGGTGTTTATCTGTCAAAACTGTCTTTGTTTAATAACTCAATTGAAACTGTTATCTGGGGGAAGAATCTGGATTTGGTTCCTTACCTTCAAAGAGGGAGTATTTTTAAAATAATAGTAATCTGCAAAGTCAGAACTATTTCAAGCCTTTCCCCAACACCACACTCTTCATTTTCACCCAATGTGAAGATTAATAGTGTCTGGGTTTTGCTGGTAGTGTCTTTTAGCTCAGAATTTCCACTGTAACATAGCAGTGATGTGAGCATGCCTTCCATTGTAACTGTCTCTCAGCCATGTTGACCTAAAATTTGGTAAACTTGCGAATTAAAATAGACTATTTTATACTTTGTGCCTTCTAGGATGAACAAGTTGTTTTCTGCTTAGACCCTTCAGAAATGTCCACTACTCTAAAACATTTAGCAAATCCAGACATACCAGCAAATATCAGGCAAACTCACTCTCCTTCAGTGTTGCTTACTGACGACTATTCAGACTTTGTCCCTGACATACATCTCTGTCTTACTTTCCAATAGGCTTCTTTGGAACTCCTGAATCTGGTCAGGATGCAAATCCAAACTCACTGATGACTCTTCACTGTTGATTTTGCAGTGCTAAGACTAACAAAAGCATCGACTTTCTTACCAGTGGATGCTATCTAATGGAGCAAGGACACTGAGGTTTGAGGTCACAAAAACGTTCAGGATGATATGCTCAGCTGACTGACTGTTACATCAGAAGTTCCCACCACAAACTCCTAAGGCAATTGTAAATGCCTTTCCTCTCTTCTATTTAAAATTAAAATACCCTAGATGAATTACAGAATTCTTGCTTGTCTTTTGAGCCTCTAGAGAAGACAAGAAGGCGGCAAATGGAATGTCTTGTATAATGGTTATAAATTATAAATAGTTCACAACTGCCAGATAAAGACTCCAAGTCGAGTTTGATTCCAAATACAGATGATGATTTAGGATGGTCCTTTTTCTAATGGAACTTCTTAAGCCTTCCTTAATTCTGTTTGTGTTAAGCAAGTGAACAGTTAACTCTTCTCTAATGTGTATCCATTAGGGTGTGAGGCGGTTGCTGACTGCAGCAATAAACAGATGTGGTTCTGATACCTACTGAGTTTGGCCCTCAGTTTCTAGCTAAGTGTTTCTTAGCCCAGCTACAGACAGATCTTAAAAAGCAACCCTCCTACTACAACCAAAAGACCCCTGGATTTAGGAAGGTGATCTTGAACAACAGATAGGCCTGTGTATCTGCCCTTCCTGCATGGGGGATAAAGTGAAACTGTTCCTGCAGCAGTAAGCAGCTGTTGTCCTGACACCTACTACGTTGGTGCTTCAGCTGCTATTCCAGGCTTATGCTAGCCCACTGCTAAGTATCTGGCAATACTGCACAGCAGTCTCCTTGTGTGACTCACCTCTGCTTTTTCTAATTTAAGAGGGGTTATTTTCCTCCCCTTAACCTCTGAACTCATTCTGATGAAGATCACAGAATAACCTCTTATATTAATGTACCCTGCATGTTTGCATAAAGCCATCTCCACGAAGGGCAGCCTTAGCGTCACTACACCAATTTCCTTCCTTCATAAACCCAGTGCTATGGGCCCCGCTCCTGTATCGCATTTGATTTACCCCATTATTTTCAAACTAGGCAGTTAAAATTCCTGCTACAGTGGGTTTTGTCTTGTCTTGTTTTGTTGTTGTTTTTTAAAGATATTCAGAAGATTTTCCCTGTGTGATTAATAATAGGTTTTCTGTGCTGTGTGCTGGAGGGTATTTTACAATGGAATTCCTATTAATATTAACTATCTCCAGCCATGTATAGGAAGCAGACAAACTACAGAGGAAGTGTGGCTGGGCAGAGGTAATTGCCAGAACAGAATTAAAACTCATTTTTATCAAGGGTGAATATCAGCAGAAATGAGAAGCTAGATACAGGGAAAGCCTCAGATATTGGGTCTTATACAGTAATTAATGTTGAGGAGATGCCAGATGCCAGAGAATACAACAGAAAAAACAAGGACATTATGATGATGATGGTTCAGCAAGAAAGCTCGTTTGTGACTGAGAAGTGCCCAGGGTAGAAATGAGTTCCATTAATTGCTTGGTGGGAGAAGAGAGGAGGCCTCTATTAGAGCATTGTCCCATGCACTCTCTGATCCCTGGAGAATGTTAAACAAACAATGCATTTGGAGAAGCCTAGAGGACATATGTCTGGAAAGCTGCAAAAGCTTCCTGCCATCCTTGGGGATAAAGGGGGGAGAGAGGAACCGAGCTGACATTTGCTCAACCTTCTGGTTTGTCTTTGTCTAACAGTCCGTAATCCCTCACATTTCTCTATTCACATCAAAAATTCCCATGGATTCCCTGCTCACGTCCTTACCAGCTTAAATGATCTCATTTTAAACCTTCACCAAGGGGACAGTAACTGGGTCAGGCTGTGACTAAGTTAAGGTACATGTGTCTAAGAAAAATTCTGGAGAGGCAGCCATGACAGTGGATTGGCACTGGTCACGTGCAGCATGAGAAGAGACCAGAGGCAGTAAGAAAATAGAGTGAAATTATGTCTGTCTACAGAATTCAGAGTCACATATATGCACTGTGACTAATGAGATAATCCAGGGAAGTTTGATAGGAGGTAGAGTTAGCACTGGAAAGGCTTGTTACAACTGGTGAGAAAACTATCCAATATTTGGATACAAGGCCAACTGCACTTAGCTACCCATATGTAGGTATCGATACATAAAAGAGTAAAGAAGCAATTCAGCCCTCCTCAGTCAGATGTTTGGGGCACAGTTCAGTTGCCCACACACAGATATTACGTGCCATTCAATATGCCTATGGGCAAGTGTTGAGATGCATTTGGAATAACAGGGATGCTTATTTGGGCTTCAGCTGCCAGTCCAGTATGGGTCTCCTACAGGCCTTGTGTGTGACCTTGTAGACCCATGCAGATGTCCTGGATATCCAAGGGTAAATGACATTAGATAGTTATGTTTAGCTAAATGAATGAAGTGCACAGGTAACTGTGAGCTGAATCACTTGCTGGGCTCCAATGACTACCTTGACTAGGATCTCCCTTGAGCTAGTCATGCTAGAGGACTGCTGCTATTAAAGACACCCTCCTCACTTCCATCTGCCACCGAAAGAGGACAGGTCTTCTCTAGTACCTCTGTCATACATAAGCAGATGAAGTGAGTCATAGATCTCTGTTGACAGTACAGGAACTTAGATCCATAGATTACCTGACACCTATATGTAAACACCTAAATTTAAGAGTTAAGCTCAAGCTAAATCCCACTCAATTAACACAAATGTTAACAGATTGATTATTGCTTCTTCTTCTCCTTCTCCTATGAGTTGTGCTTTTTTCTTCTTCCTGTACAATTTCTGCAGTAACTTTTGAGCATTAGCTAACACTTACTCCGATTGCCAGAAGCAGTCTCTGTGTTTAGTGCTAACACTGCTGCTGAAATAATATAGTTGATTTTGACATCCAGAAGTGAAAATAGCCATTGATATTTTGAAGAGGGATCAGAGAAGAGTTATAAGAATGTTTAAAGGACTAGAGAACATTTTCTACAGTGCAGGAGGTTGATGACTGGGAGTTTAGCTCTGCATGCAGAGCAGTGACAATATTACTGTGCCACTCTCCAGCAACCAGTGAACAAGATTATGGTAGTTCAACAGGTAGAAGCTCCTAAATGTGGTGGCCTCAAATGTATGTCCATGCACAAATTGCAGCATAGTCTGTGTAAGCATGCCTGCATTCCTGTTCCTGACAAAGATAAAAAGATTTGAAAGAAAAAGAGGGAAATGGCATGACCACAGCCTATAAATACAAAATGAAGATCATAAATTTTTGTTATTGGGTGGTCTTGAATCTAAGAAAGACATAATATTTGAAGGTTGGAAGGGAAGCTAGGCGAATCCAGTCTAGAAATAAATGCATAGATTCCTAACCAGTGTGTTACTAAATATTGAAATAATACCAATGGTTGGATGGGCTCTCCATCACTGTAAATGTTTTAATGGAGATTAGGTGCTTTCTACAACATATGCTCTAATTTAAAAACAAATTAGTTCAGAGGATTCCTATGCCAGAGATTCTAACTACAGCATCACACTGGTTCTTCACAGACTCTCAGCTGATGCAACTGTGAAAACACCCATCCTCCTCAAAAGCCATCTTTATTTTTGTTTCCACACTTTCCCTTTATCTGGAACCATCACCATCACTGCTGCCACATTCCTAGCCTCCCGCTCATACATGCTGCAGGTGGACATTTTGCTGAGGGTGACCAGAAATGAGTGAGAGCACTTCCAGCAGCCCGGTGGGGTTTTACCTGACTGACACTTGGCTGAAGTACAGTGCTCTGTGGCTTTGCCCACTGTGACTCACCATGCTCCAGGATGTATTTCACAATCTCTCCATGCCCAGTCTTGGCAGCATGGTGCAACAAGGAGCAGTGATCAGGTCCTTGGATTAACAAATTGGCCCCTTTTTTACAGCATTCTATGAACTGGAAAAAACAAAACAAAACACCACACATAGAAGGATAAGATGGGAGGGGCAGAAAACAAAATATGCAAGAAAACTATTTACTGATTTTTATAGGAAGTCAGTACAAAAATGGAATAAGATGAAATAAAATATTACTTTAAAGCCAGCTTTTAGACCCCAATGAAAAAATATCTGAAACTAGAAGTATTGACAATTATACAGGTTAAGAAGAGAAGTTTGTATTTCCTAAAACAATGAGACATTGCTACTCTACTGGTGACGAATTATTACTTGCTAGCAATGCTTGTAAACCATTTCTGGTGCAGCTGTTGGGATATTTTAAAATATATGTATTTGATAGAAAAAAATCACTTCTCTACTGAAAATTCCAATTTTTCGTCAGCACAGGAGACAAACACTTTCTGACAAAACAAGAAAACTCCAACTCAAAAATCCACAGAGAGGTGGGGTTCAGCTGCCCCAGATCTCCCTTCTCAGTCTCTGCCCCTGGCTAGTGGAGGTGGAAGCACTACGTGGGGTAAGGACGGGCAGGAAACAGCAACCGGCCAGGTCTCAGAATTGCTGCAAAGTCTAGGATAACTGATGCCCCACTGTCGCAATAGTCTCCCACTTTTCTGCAGTGATTCAGTGATGATGCAGTGTATCTGAAGAAGGGCACAAAGTTTCCCTGTCAAAGCAAAGTCAGGTAAAATGTTTCTAAGTGGAAAGGGGACAACATTTTTATGACTGCTGGTTGAAGGACTGCTCCCTAGATGCTGCAGCCACAAGCGCAGGGATGGAGGTGTAGAAGGGACACCTGCAGGTAAAGAGTTGGCCTAACAATACTGTCATTTTTACAAATAGCTCCAAGCTGGCTTCTCACAGCTAAAATTGCAATCATTAATCACAGTACTCATCCAAATTCGAGGGCATGTTTTCAAATCCTGACTTGGCTACTGAAAAACACAGCCTGAATAACTGTCAGACATGGAACTTCAGACTTTGGGCACAAAACATTTTTGCATGGGTGCCTTTTCCTCCCGATAACTAACAAAACCATGACACTACATGTTTTGAGACATCCATCAGATGATAAAACAACAAGCTGAGGTTTGTTCTACCTGGTCTAATGGTTGCCTAAGTAGAAGTCAAGAAGCCTTTAGCAACTCTAGGGGCTTGGCCACCAATCTCACTGCTGTAAAATATCCTTTACTGTGCAAGACTGTGTCAGAACTACCCTGCTGTTCAGTAATTTCCCTGTTAGTAACTGACACATTGCTCTGTGCAGTGCACTATGAATCCTGGGCTGAAAAGTGCTGTCTAACACCAGATCCTATTCACTCAAATTTCACACCTCACCTGACCGGTATGTTCCCCTAATACTCAGGGTTTCCTGGAAAGGCTGTAAAACGGCACTTGCCAGCAGTCCCTACAGCAGTCTATTTATGTTTTGAGCAAAGGTGTGATAAAATTTACAGTGTATCAGACCTGCAAAAAAGTGAAAAAGTGGACACTCAGTGCTCTGTACTTACCTTCAGCAGATCACCAGCTATGACTGCCTGTAAAAGTGCTGCAAAAGACAGCGAGAAAACTAATGTTAGGCAGAAGGCATTATGCATATAGCCTCACAGCTAAGAACATAGCTCACAGTATACGTAAGTTAAGACTGATACCTCAGTCCTCTTGCATTCTCATATAGTACTCAAACTGATGCAAACCTTGCACTGACACGTATTGGAAAGGCGGAAGACTGCCCATGTTTCATGAAAGCTGTATGGACATCAAGTCAGAATTTCCAATGCTGCCCTGGAACTGCATGCTTCTATCTGAATTTTTCCCTTGAGATACTTCAAGGACCTTTCAACAGTGTCCACAAGCTGGGCCCAAGTCTCCGACACCTGAGCCATCACTGAAGACATCAATGTCAAACATAGAGAACCTGAAAGTATGCTCAGACCTCTTAGACTTTTTCATACTGATGGTGGAGTGGTCAGCCAGCCTCAAACAGCCTGAGAGTCCAAAGTTGCAGATGATTAGATGGCAAAAGAAAAATTTCTTAATAATTATTTGTATTACAAAACCACTTTGACATGCCAGTGGGCAGCAAGTCCCCCAGATTCAGCAGGCAGGGTCAAACACAGAGCAGAAGCCAGTCTGCACCTTTTTAGCCTTTGTAATTTAAACAGACACAGAAGGAAAGAGAGACAAAGAGAGGCAAAGTGAACAAAGACTTACAGCAAAGCAGGACAGAGCTGTGCACAGAGCCGGGAGATGCTCACTACCTGCTACTGTCTGCCCTGTACCCATTAAAAAGGTGGAAGAAGGCAAAAGCCTGGTACTCTGTATTGCCCTATGTATAGGCTGCATTCAGCTAAAAACGCTGTGGTGGCAAGTAACCACAAGCGTCAGAAGTTGTTACAAATCTACTGCTATGTGGCTATTTCTTCCTTTTTTCCCCTCCTTCTCCCTGTCATAATATATATAGTATAAAACAATTATGAATAATCTTTCTGAGAAAGCACTTACTTGGTTTGCATCTTAGAAAGCAAACATCTGCCTTGGTTCATACTTTTTCAAGAGTGCCTAAGCCCATTTCTGTCTTCAAGTCTAGGCAGCGCAATCAAGTTAAGCATTTGCTCAAGTGTCATCCTTGATAAAGATGCCAAAAGCTT
>NW_009598446.1:44990-79721 GCF_000690535.1 Cariama cristata | reverse complement strand
TAGGGAGGAACAAGGGGGAAAGAAAACCATAGTATAGCGCTGCCTCTGAAAAATAAACCACAGGAAACTGCACAGTGTGAATTCCACAAGGAGCTTGTTAGGCTTCAGAAACGACAACACATCCAAGCAAAACACTGCAGAAGAGGAAGGGCATGCAAAGACAACTCAACAAATCTCCCTTTCTTTGAAAACACCTGAGATTGTGCATGGCTTTCTGGTGTCAGCAATGCCTCATGCCCTGGCTGTGCAGCAGCAGGAAAATCAAAAACCCAGTCCAGCTAAGTTCTGACTTGGGAAAGCAGCAGCAGCAACTCTTGTAACACTGGATTTAGGGCAGTTTTACAGTCATCATGAGCTAAACTGAGTCCTACAAATCCCCTTAGCATCTGTGGGAGTGATGGCACACAGGTTTGAGTAATGCAAAAAGACAAACACCAGCAGGTAAGAGCTAGAACTGGAAAAATACATGTACATCTTGTCTTCAGATTTAATTTTCAGTGGTTTACATATTATTTTTTTTTCCCATTTGTTCTAACTCTGGCTCAGCCCAAATTAATAACAGAGAAGAATTTAACCCTTGTGTCATTCATTTTATCTTTTTCCTCCTTTTTTGCCGATCTGGTCTCACTACTACATTTATTCTGTGGGCTACTGCAGCCTGGACTTGTATAAATACTTTGCTCTCCTCACACATGCAAAAATCAAATGAACTGGTGACAACAGCCTTTCATTGCCTTCTACATCCAGTATTTTAAGACATGGTTTCCCTGAAGTTACTTCCTAAGAGGCAGAGATACATTTTCTTATGCAAACCATGCTTAAGATTATGGTTCAGAAAAGTCAGGAGAGGGATCTAGAAAACTATGAAGTGGAAAGAAAAGCCTGGCAAGCCATGAGAAATCTTCTGTATTGAGTATCCATAACCATAGGTTGGTCTAGTGATAAGGCTATTAGGGTAAAGCAGCTCTAAAACACATTCAACATAATTAGACCAATATTTTCCTCTCTTTCCTAAGCCTCCAATCCAGCAAAGCATTTAAGCAGGTGCTTAGCTTTGAGCTAATCACATTCTTTTCACCAAGTCTACCTGCACACTTAAAATTAAGTGCTTTGCTAGAGTCGAACCTATTGCATAAATGAATACATTACAGATCAACAAAACCAGCTGGCACAACAAGCAGATTAGACGACAGTAAAATAATTCAGTGCTGTAAGCCAGGATGCTGGAAGATTTAGAAGCTATTGAACTAGAAATGGAGAAAGGTTCTTTAGAATAGGGAACACATTTACATAAACATATGAATATTGCTTAGCACATTAACCCCATAAACCCAAATGAGACTGCTGGGCTTATTGAGGAGGAGGGTGAAGATGGCAAAAATCACCTGGTTGTTAAAGAGGTGGTAAAACAAGCAAGCAGATGGCATTGACAAGAGAGAGCAGACTGAGAAATTGGACAAAAATGCTGTTAACATGCAATGCCAGGCTAGCTTAAAATTAAAAATACTAAAGTGAGAATGGTTTTATTTCTTATGAGCAACACTACACCACTGGTGTAATATATAAAATGAATTATGCAATTGTTTTATCATATCATAAAATACCTTCAGGTCTTAAAGATGCCACAAAAATTACGTGATTTTATAAATATTTAAATCAAGTCATTATTTTCTCAACTTCTCCTAAGACAAACATTTATCATGACTAATAAAAATGTTTTATTATCTTTTTTGTTTATTTAGCAAGCAGATTTATTGCTGATGAAAGGTGACAGCTTGACAAGACCGGAGACTGAAGTGCTCTGGCCATATAACGAGGAAGCACTCAGTCTGCCGCAGTGGTAGACTCCCCAAGGCTTCCTTCTCGGTGAAGCTCAACCCTCTCTACCAGTACACCCCTGCGGACAGCCCCTGCTCCATCTCTGCTCCATCACTGACCTCTCTGCTGAAACTGCCAGCAAATGACTCAATCACTGCCCAGGGTGATGGATCTTGACAGAAACAATTACCTGCTAGGATATGGACAGCCCAAAATGCAGAATATGTATGAAACAGCTGCTAGAGGCTAGCAACTTTTAGTTTCCACTGGGTGAATTTTGAGATGAGATTCTAACCACCCCTGTGGGCCAACTTACAAAAGAAACCTCATTTTAAAAAAAACAACCCGCAAACCAAAACAACCCAGAAAACCACCTCAAAACAAACAAAAAACACCCCTACACACACTTGACTTATAAATTAAATATTGAGCAGCTACAAGTGGATAATGCATTAACAGAAAAAAAGCCATGTTAAAAAGGCTCCTAATTGAATTCTGGTAATGCTGCAAGCTAGTGCAGCTTGAGACACAGGAAAAACACCTACTAGTACACCCACACATGCCGAAAACAATACCTTTCCTGCGGCATGTGTCACTCATGTTACTTTTATGTTAGTACCCACTGTTTATACTGGAAACAGTTATTTTTGTTTCATATTCTAAAAATACATGTTAAAGTCACGGAGTTACAATAAACATTTTTGTTTTCCAGCCGTAAAATTCACCTACTAAATAACAACTGCTGTCTGGTTCTGCATGTGAGGTCAGCAGCATTAAAACGTGCTGCAAAATCATTAAACACTGGGAAACAGATAACGAAGGAATGAGGTATCTGTAACCAGTAACTTCAGAGGCTGCAAGATGCCTAGGAGGTCTCACAAGACTTCTTGGATGGTCCAAAGAGAAAATAACCCTCCATAGAAAGCAATCTGTCGCCCCTGCAATAGTTCCTGTTCTGCATCTCCCTTCACGGACTACAGAAGTTCCAGGGAAAATGACCTCCAACTTGCAGTATCTAAATTAAGAGCCAAACTAAGAGAGAGAGGGGATCTTTCAGAATGGCATGATGCCAGGAGACACATCTGACCTCCTGCGAGAAGGACAACCAAACATGGGCAAAACGGGGGTCCTCCTTTCAAGAGTTTCCAAGGTATAATACTTCTGGGACCAGGCAATGCTCATGGTCTCAGAAATTTTGGGAGCTCTTTGTATAACATACAGGTGAAGCACGAGAACACTTCATAAATGTAAGGGCTAATGAAGACACGACTCCAACACATCAAAAGAAAACAGCAGGAGAGAGACGGAAGTCTTCACCACCATCTCGTTCACTTCGAAAGGAAATAAAATTCTCAGAAGCATCACGAGTAAGGAAAACCTCAACCAACAACTACCCCTTCACATCTGCCCGGCAGGAAAATTCCCTCCTGATCCCAAAGCTGCTGATCAGCTTAACACCGAGGACATAAGCAGGGACCAGCACCAGGCTATCATGCCAGAATTTTGCTGCTAAAACACTTTCATAAAGAACATGGAGAAAAAAATTCCTATAAACCCTTGTAAGTAACATCTCAGGATCACAAGGTTCTTTGTTTCAAGTAGGTTGACATGGAAGATATTTAGCAAGTTAGTTAAATAATCATTAGTGAGTCAGTGAGAGCAGTTGGCTTTCACTGGAAGGAATCTCAAGGAACAGTACAGTTCTGCAGTCTGCCACTGTCAGTGGTACAGGACTAATGTGTCTTTTTACATGAGTAAGAGTTATTCATAAACCATAAATATCTTCCAGATTTTACTGGTCAGATTGCACACCTGATCTGACCCTTTCCACACCATATTTGCACCCACTACTACTATACAATCTGAACCACAGTGAAAGCTGATAGAAATGTATGGCTATTTTGAAGCTTTCACCATCTCTAGGCCATTCTTTAGTGAGTGTCTAAGAACTGTCACTTAGGAGGGTGCAGAATTATTTAAAATTATGTTCTAAATTATAAGTACCACACAAAGGAGTTGTCACATTCGTGATTAAAATGCAGCCAATTTGAGATCTATGAATGAAGTGCACTGTGAAAGCAAAGTAATATTTGCAATAATACATCTTACCATGGGTTAAAAATTACGAGGCTAACAATGCATCTGATCAGTCTATGACAATGTTTAAGCACATGGGAAATAATGGCAGAATTCAACTACTATAACTCCAACTGAATTAGAGGTCACAAAATCTCTAGCTCTTTCAAAAAACACAGTAAGACAGCTGATGATCTGAAGTGATCAGGATCTTGTAGAAACCTCATTTATCAGGCTGTGCCTGCAACTGTCCAGCCCTTTCTAAGACACAGTTAATGCACTGATTCAGCACTTGGAATTGATATGCCATCCGCATTTCAGTATTGAATGTTTCTTACTGGATAAAGGCAGCTAATAAAAAATAGTAGACATTAGAGCCTTGGAGTGGGGCCCCGAGAATTTGAGCCTCAGTGTCCACCACCATTTCCTGCTAGAATTGCTGAGGGGAACTCTAAAGGAACACCTCATGAAATGCTGCCTCACTGACACCTTGCTGAGCTGATAATGAAGAAGAAACTGCAGCAGAAGGTGACATCATCAAATTTCTCGAGAGTTATTAAACTTAATTTGGCTTATCATTAGCTCCAGAACATTTCCAGATCTTTATTGCTGTTGTAGACTTTGTGAAACTCATAGAGTCAGAAATTTAAAGTAATTACTGTTTTACACAATGAGAAGTTAAAAGCTGACCCTGTATAGAAGAGTGCTTTTACACAGCTGGAGTCTTCTGAGCTGTTAAAGATCAGCATTACAGAAACGATAAGAAAACAAGCCCTCATTCTTAATTTCCCACTAGTTGTATCCAAATCAATAACTTCTATTTCAATCACTCAAAAAGCTATCCTCTCGAGTGTGAAGTCCATATAGATTACCATTCAGAAACACATTATTTTCTCTGTAAACAACAATTTGTTTGTAATAGCATTTTACAATCTAGTAAAGATCAAATCTAATATGAAATACTGACAGTAACATCACTTACCCAGAAATGTACAGAACTGAATTTTTTCTACTCTAGCCATGATTTTCAACCTTGACCTGCAGATGAAAGGCGTGGATGGTACCACGGGAAATTGGTTTGTGGAATACTTCCCTTCTGAGATGACTACGAAAAAGAAGCATCTAAGATATAGAGCAGCACATACACTTGACATTTCTGAAGATCTGCCAGTCCCATAGAAAAGTTTTAGGGATCCATTGTGAAGAAAGGTTGCAAATCGCTGCATTTGAATTTTTCCAAACCCTTTGCCTCTTCCCAAAATTTAATCTGCTTTTAAAGTTACAGAAAAGAAAAAAAACCCAAAACTTTAAGATATGTATGCCAAACTGTCTATATAACTGAGACATTAAATTACAAAATTAATAACACTTTTTTTGGAATGACAGTGAGCTCGCAGGTCTTTGATCTACAGACAATCTCAAGTCTCGCCAAAGCTGCTGATGCTTAAACATTTCTCTTTGAAGCTAAGCTGAGCAGAAGAAACAATTAAATGTTTCTTCTTGTATTTTATGCATCTGCAAGCACTGGAAGCAAGTACTGAAGACCATGAAAAAAACATAAACTGAAGTTAAGCCTTGTGGGTTGAGGGGGTCTCCTAGATGCTGGAAAAAAAAATGAAATAAATGGTTAAATCTTTGCATGGGTATAAGAGAGGCGAAAAGCTAGCAAAAATAAAAGCAGCAAAAGCAAAACATCCAGTATGCAGACTTGCTTGAGCTTCTGCACAAGAAAATCACTGCTTCTGTGTTCACTGAGAAAGGACTTTACGTCAAACAGCCATCTGACTCTTAAACCCAAATTTTCCTCCTGATAGAATGAGGCAAAGGTCCCTGAATACAGGCTAACTGGTTGGGTCAAAAAACCTGCACCAAGCCCCTGTTAAGGGACACTCATCCACTTTGGAGGCTGTTATTATAACAGTGTACAACTTATGCCAAATAAGGACACAAATATTTGGTCCAATCATAACCATCAGGACTGAATTTTTCCTTACAGCTGTGCACAGGAAAAGCTGTGTTCAGGAAAAAAAAAAAAAGTCCATTTTCATGAGAATATAGCCCATGTACTGGTGGGGAATCTGCCTGATTGTAAAGCTTAGTAATGCTGTTTGATGGTAAGACTCTTGGGTATATCTGTGTCAGTTGTTGACCTCCATGTTGTTTTCTTTATATGTTGATTTTTACCTCCACATTGAACTAAAGCTGATATATAGTAAAAGAAAAAAATTCTTGCACCAAACAGAAAAAAATTTTTCGATGATTTTTAAACTTTGGTGCTGAGCAATCCAAATGGAACACCTTCAGCAAAAAGATGGTTAACAGACCAGGAGAATCAGTCTCACATTTCAAGGCTCAAGAAAGAGGCTGCATTATAACTAACCAAGGGGAATTTTGAGGGGGAACTTGATTGCCTGTAAGCCTGAAGGGACATCAACTTACAAACGCAATTATAGCTTAAAAAGAAAAAAAGTCTCTCACTAGCCATTTTAGAAAGTCTAGCCCTACATGTCAGCAACATCTCTTTCTAATCTAACATCAGCTATGAGAAAGAAGATGCTGGCAGTCTACATCTGAAGCAGCTGTCTGGCATGGGAATGGGGAAAGTTTCCTGGACTTGCTAGAGGAGTTCTGCTTCAGCCTAAAGACTGCATAAGAACCATGATGGAAATATGACAGTAAAAACACATGAAGTTTAGAGGCTTCCTGCCTAGAACATAGTGTCTTTTGTGCTGGCTAAAGCAAAGACTCGTTGATTTTTAAAATTTTTCCAAAATGTATCTGTTTGCTGCCACTACTCACAGTCCTAAAGAAACAGGTGGCAAACAAGATTTCCCCACAGAATTTCAGCTTTGGGAAAGGCTTACGCTTCTTAGAGAATCTGAGAGCATGGCACCAACGTAAGTAGCTCAGGTCGGCAGTACTGTGAGGCAATACTTCCATGAAAGACAACCAAATAAAGAGCCTCAGAGCTTAAAAATGCTTCCAAGAGACCAAGAAAACTGACAGCGTGACAACCTGCTGCAACCAAAAAGCTCGAAAGCACATCGGCTGAACAGCAGCCAGACACAGACATCTGATGACTATTCAGGAAGCAGAATATTATGAAGGCCTTCACACAGCATCTCGAGCTAATCCATCTGTACAGGAAAACATGTGCATAAGCACACATTCTCCTGTGGTTTGAGAGACACTTTTGAAGCATGCTGGCCCTCTGAATAAGTCATACCTCAATAACATCTATTTCTAGGATTGCACAAAGAGGTAGAAAACCCTTCTAAACATTTGTGGGTTGTCCTTTAGTTACAAAAGCACCACATCCTGTGCGGATTCAAAGGAGGGAACTGACACAGTTTTGACTGCATCTGTTTGCCTAACTTGGGAATAAGACAAAAATTTTAACATGCAAAAAAATCACCCATTACTCAGGTGGTTATAAATATGCATTACAAACCTTTTCTTTTTAAGAATTTTGGATTCAAAAAACACACAGCATCAAACCACTGTTTAAAGAGGAGAAAAAAAAAAAAGTACAAATAACCACACAGGCTTGCTGGAGGGAAAGAAAGGCTAAATTCTCGCTTACACAGAAGTCCCTTCATACAACTCTGGAAGGATAAAGAGGCTTTCAAGCAGATGTAAATTACACTCAAGCTGCCTTTAAGGCCCCATTTGCACTGTCAGACTAGTTTAAAGGTACTTTGATGCCAATTAGAGTCCACCCTGAATTGTTTATATGGCACTGGTGCTGAGCTGACAGTGCAGTTGACAGTTAGGAGTGGAAGTATTCAGATCCTAATGCCCAACTTTTCCCGCAAGACTGTTTAACTCAGATTTACAAAAGGAAGGGATGACCATAAAGAAAAAGGACTTCCTTTGTAAATGGTCCAAAAACCCAAAGAACAGTTGCAGATAAACTAAGTACCATCTGGCAGACATCATCACTTTTTTTCTTTCCTTTTCCCTTTCACCATTTTTATTTTTAAGCCAAGACAGGAACAATTAATGTCATTTTCAGGAGCGATGTGGTGGAGGAAAATGTCTCTGATCAAGCGAGAACAAGGCAGGGAAGGCTCTGGCTGCCTAATTCAGCCACTTTATTGATAAAGTGGCTTTACTTTGGCAGGAAGAGAATTCTAGGTAAGATAATTAAGCAATGGGGGGGGGCGGGTATTTAAAAATAAAAAGGATAGAAGAACAGGAACATCACGGCCCACACTGTTCCTCCCTCTTCTTTCACTTGGTGGACCATTACTATCACAGGTACTCCTACCGCACTCCCTTCAGGTTTTTGCCACTGCAAGACTGGCTGCAGTGCCTTTGCCTGGCAATATCTAAGTAACTCTTCCTCAAGAAGCTAGAGCTTCACAGTAGGACTAAATAATCTGAAAGTCAGTTCAAGCATTTGTTTGCTGGCCAGAGTCTTTGGTAGGTGAAGCAAACTGTTTTCTTGTTTTACTTTAACAGGTTGCCACTCTTATCTGACCATGAGCAGCCTCCAACAGAAACAAAAAACAGGAGTGAAGTAGGCTGCAAGGTTACACAAGGCTTCTGCTTGAAAATAGATTCCCTGGTACAGACAACACATTCCTTACTCCTACTTCCTCCTGAGTGAAAAGGGATAACAGCAGTGGTCATCTGGAAAGAAACGTTTCCCAGTTTTCCTCTATTATTCATTCAAATGCACTCATCTGCCAGACCTCTCCCTCCCAGCTGCCTACTGACCCCTCAGCCTGCTTAGATATGATAAGAGGTGCCATGGTGTAGGCACCTTTTTAAAGGTTTTGGGCAGAAAGGATCTCCCTCAGCCCTAGAGAAGTGCTTTGACAGTCTTGCTATGTGTACCACAGGTCTGCATTGATGCCAGCCTCTGCTCAGCTGAGAAGTAAATTAACAGAGCAGATCCCCAAGCCACTGTTGGTTTAGCTGGCCACAGACCTACTTTCAAAACACTATTGAGGAGGGCTTTCTTCCCAAAGGGGCTAATTAATCAAAATAAATACCTGCAGTCAGGAGCCCCCCCCACTGTACTGTCTTTGATTTGTTCAGAGAAAGCCTTCCAAAACATCTCAATTTGTTGCTACGTAAATGGCTGCAACATCACCCTGAAGAATACCTCTCAGCTGGAGCTGCACGAAACCATCACTGTCTGTTGAAGGAATCCAGTGTACAAAACAGAGGTGCCTTTTTTTTTTTTTTTTTTTTAAATTCTACCAGCACTCAGATGTTTGGGTTCATCTGTAGTACCCTGCTAGTCCTTTATTCAGAATGGCAAGATGCTTAAAAAAAATCTCTTGAGGAGAACATCCCTTTGCAGACTATGACTAGCAAGAGTAGTAAGCAGTGGCCTCAGGAAGAAGAAAGGAGGTTGACAGAGTGAAGTTCGTGTTCCCCCAGGCTGCCAGGGTCAACAGGAAATCCCATGTATTGGAAGACCCTGGAAGAGTTCTTGCCTCTTGGGTTCTTTTCTGGGGCTCCTACGGCCATCTTCCTCCTCTCACATGGGTTCAGATGTCCTCTCTTCAATGGAGCAGACAGCACTGGAGCAAGTACCATAATGCACAGGACATTCTGCCTCCAAGGCAGGAGCAGATACCGCATAGCAAAGCATTTTACTGTATGGGATGGAGCTGCCACTGCCACCCATGCACACACTTGATCACTTCCTTCCTTATAGTTCATACAGTAGCTCTCTCCATCCAGAGGGACATCTAGAGACAGAATTACACCTCCCACCCCAAGCTTCCAGTTCAAACCTGGGCCAAGTAATCCCTGTGGAAAACTCTTCTAATTGAGCCTAATTTGAAAGTCACCGTTATAAACCCACTTCTAATACAATCCTGGCTCTACACAAATCCCTCTTAAGGGTAGGATATCCAGACTGGATGACTCTAAGTGTCATCATGGAACCACCATCTGCCAGAATCTGAAAGACCTTTAAGTGTCGCTGTTCATCTTTCCAAGCAGAAAAATCGTCCCTCATCTTCATCTTTTGCATATTATGACATTGTAATAACCGTCTCCAAAATTTCTCCTTTTAATATATTTGCCTCTTGTCTTAATTTCTCAGTTGTCCCCTATTCCCTCATGAATTTGGAATCTATTGCAGCAAAAAAAAATCCCACAAACCCTGAGTTTAACCACAGCAAATCTTGCTAGAAATTATACTGATGCAGCAAAAAAGCATGTCTGCTAGAAGCAAACAAGGCAAAAAGCCCAGTTTCATGGGTTTATAGAGAAACGAGCAAGATTTGGAACCTCCTGTCTCCCAGTCAGAATGCAACTCCAATGCATACAGATTAAGCACTGGGGTTGACTGCTACTTGAGGTGCATTAATATAGCCACTTGAAACTTTGAGTAGTTCCATCAAAGGCAAGGTTCCTCTGTTTGAAGTTAGGCATAAAGCATTGAGCTACATTAGCTCCAAGTTGCCATTAGATAAATAACATGTCAATGATGTCCACACACTGTTAATAGCAACACTCAAGAGTGTGCTGGTATTTTTTTTTTTCAGAAGACTGAAATGGAAATGGAATTCACTGTACTCTTTTTAAGAGCATTTCCCTCAGTTGTTCAGGTGATAATGAAGAACAGTCACTCAGTTACACAGAGTAACCAAAGAATGGTAAAGATAACCCAGATGAAGCTAGATGAAAGGTAATGCAACATATAAAGTTATTCAATGCATTAGTATTGGAAAATTTGTAGACAGATTTCGGCAGGCTGGCTGCGAATAAGAGTGGGCAGGGCATGATCTAGCATACATACAATGTACAGTGCAGTACTGAAAGGTGCTGAATGAAGGAAAGGTTTGGTAAACTTCAAACATTCACCTAACGATAATCAGGCAATGACAGTGTCCTTGCATTAGAAGTCTGCATTCCCATCATAGTACCATACTTGATCTAGAAACAACAGATATGGTTTCTTTCAATAACCTCCAAGAGCTTCAGACCTCCTGAGCATAAGACCAGGATTTTTGTAGAGTGAAAATATAGCAGGTCGTATCATTCACTAACAAGGGACCTGCCTGTCCCCTCCCTCATGACATCCAACAGGTCTCCTGTGGCCCTGACATTTTGCCCTTTGTTGACTCTCAGCTAGTGCCAACACCCAAAGAAAGACCATTGTCCTCCAAGGCTGCAGGGCATGTAACGGTACCAGGGCCCACCTAACTGAACAGGTAGCCCTTCCATTTCATTCTTCAGAGCCATCACTCTAATCCCCTGTCTAAATTACTATGCTTTGCTTTTTACTTAGCTTGTTCCATTTTGTCAGTCAGTTAGGGAGTTTGAGGGTTAGAGGGTTTATCTTTTCTTTTTATGGTTTTTTTTTTTTCTTAGTTAAAAAAAGGAAGGGAAAGAAGATGGATTTCACTCTTTAGTTATGTGTTTCCTAAGTACCTGTACCAAGAAAAAAAGACACAAACCTAAAATCTTTAAGAAGTTTGTGGGTTTTTTTTCTTTTGAAGTTTAGGATTTTCTAGCAGTATGGTTTCCCTTTCTGTGCCAATTAAAATGGCTCTGTTTTGTAACTGATAGAGGTGCCTTTAACACGTGTCCACAACAAGGAGCATTGTGTGCTGTTACAATTGTTCAATAGATGCCCAGTCCCATACAGATGGTGCTTTATCCTCAGCCTCTCTTCAAGACAGCATAATTCATTGTCCTGTCAGGGATTAATGGAAGTGCCACTCACATTAGATGCTAATTCTGGTAGCAACTCTGTTACTACATTACAGATGCTACAGCTACTGCTTGCAACTGATGCTTGAAGCACACACTCCACACTGGAGGAGAAGCAGGACATTCAGAAACAAAAGTGAGGAGTACAATCCAAGAATCTATGCAGAATGCAATCTCATGGTCAAGGGGAAAGAAACATTTGAAAAGGATGACAAGGATGGTGAAAAGAAAAAAAAAACCACAGAGAAACAGTAGAAGAAAACATGAGGACTGAAGATTACAGCAGACAACACAAAGACCAGGAACCAAATGGAAATTTAAAACAAAATATCCAACACAACAGAGAAAGTGCCTTTTCTCAGTAATGGCCAACACATCACATCATCAGAAAATCAGCACTAGAAAGGTGCCCCATAACAGGGAAGAGCAGCTGAAATACAGGACATAGAGAGATGCCAGTGATGGTACACTATTCTACAGTTGGATCTTGCCCCATTGTGCACCCCAAAACATTATTGCCTTATAAAACTACATATGAGTGTTTAACATCTTGAATAGGCACACGGTTGAGTACTGGTTATTAATGAAAATGAGAGTCTCAGAACTGACTCCTCGATACCTACTCCAAGAAAAATATATCAGGAGAGGTCTGCATAAACACTATAAAAGACAGGCAATTCAGAGATAAGTTTTCGGCTCTTTCCTGGACCCTCTCTTTTGTTTAGTTAAGAGATTTCAGATCCAAGAGTAATTTGAGATGCTTCCACACACGCATAAGGTTGACTGAGCAGTACCTAGGCTCAAAAGAGTTTGTGCTACAGTACTTCTGTCACATTTTCCTTCTAGTACCATGCTCATTTACCATGGTCTCTGTGTGGCATAGCAGGAGAGATGAAATCCAAGTATTGGACCTCTCTTTCTGAAAAGTCGCTGGGGCATGGGAAATCTTTTGTGTTTGAGAGAAGCTCCTACATATTTACATGGATGACAAATCTAGTTAGATATTCCATGGTCATGAAACACAAAACTTCTAATAACTAGCACTATCACGTCACTAATTGGTCAAGGGAACACAGGCCTTTCACTCTGCATTTCAGAGGAGGTTTTTTATGGGAGAAAGGGAAGAGTGCAAAGGCAGAGGCTATTCAGAGATGTTTATCAAACCTGAAAAGCCAGACCCTGGCAGCAGATGGTAGATGGCAAACAGGAAGATTTTGCGAAAAACCAGAATGGTATAAAAATAGTGGAAAGAAAGAAAGCATTATGACAGCAGGAAATACTGAAGTTTAAAGGTACACAAAGAATTACATTTACACTGTCTGTTCCTCCATTAATTGATAAAAATGGAGCAATAGAATAAATGCAAAGGAAGTGAAAAAGCAAGAGCAGTCTATCACTAACAAGCTTATGCACTGACAAGCAGCTGGAGTCCAGGTCTTGAAACAGTGTATTAGACCATAATTTTTTCAAATTTCTTTCGAAGGCTGGAGAAATGGGATATACTGTTAACTTCTCACAACTCTCCAATACTATATATTAAGAAGCTCTGGTCATGGTAAAAAGCAGGTGAACTATTAAACAAGAAAACTACCTCTGGTTCACAAAGTCAATGGGCTGTAAATCACGGTAAGTTGACAGGGTATACCAGGAAATTAGAACTGTATACTTCTGCCATTCTCCTGCTCTAATTTATAGGGGATCCATTGCTACCAGACACTAGGAATGGACTAGATGGGCTAGACACATCTTTGATCTGACATGTTTGTACATTTTTAAGACTGACTTCATAACTTTCTTCACTAAGAAATTACATGTCAAGGAGACAGAAGAGAATTTATTAGTGACAGTATGTTTGACAGCCACTATGCTGGACTAAAAAGATCTTGGCTGGAGCCAAGGGCAATGTAGATTGATACCTAACTAGTCACTCCACACTCCAAGTGAACATACTTCAGTGACACACTTCCAGGCTCAGACCTCCTTACATCTCCATTTGCAACAGTCCTTACTATTCCCCATCTGGAGCTTTCTTGAATAATACTTACTGTATTGTCCAGAAATTTTGCTGATTGTGTAACTGCATACAGATTGAATGCCAGAGGAAAACAGATATTTATTTCTTTTGTGGTCCAAAATAATATTCCCTATTCAGAGCTACATGATGAACTTTCTTCTCTCAGTTACAGTCTCCATTTCTGTTTTTTTTTCCATTCCTTGTGCAACTCTACCAGTGCAATTACCACCTCATTTGCAGTATGCCTCTGGATTTCAGTACCAATGCAACTGTACTTTAATGTACACTGGAGGGATATTTATACCACCTAACTCTAAGCACCTAAGTTGGTAAAGTTATTTTACCAGCTAGTCACTGCAAACTCCCTCTTTAGTCCACGTTACCATAACCTGCAACTCTTGCTACTCAAGACATGAGATTTTTACACGTAGAAGCTCCTAGCTGCACTAAATTCCATACCATGCTACGAAACTTTAGTGGTAACCCAAGATAACATGCAATCAAGCCTTTAAAGTGTAATATACTCTCCCTGCTATAAAGGTGCTGTCCTATAAGAGTCATAAGAGATTATCTCATCTTCACAAAACGCATGTATCGTCCTTTAAGGCCACAGATAATTTTCCATAGGTGAAGCCCTACACAGTTGTGTGAATAAATTGCAAACACTTGCAATAGTTCCATTTGATTGAGCAAGAATTCATTTTACGAATAACTCAACACAGGCTTAACTTCTGCCAGCCCCAACTAATTCAACTACATTAACAAGCACTTGATGTCTAGGGATGAATAATGTTTGAGCAACATCAAAGTTTCATTTTTATAAAGCAATTTTTCTCCACCACATCTGTGTTAAAACACAGCTTACTAGCTAGTCTTTAGTCTCATTTTTAAGATGCTATTACTATCTATAAAACAGATCTTACCTTGATCTTCTGAAGAGACCGGTGACCTGGAATAAAACAACAAAGTCCAGTCAATCTTTGGTATGAAAAGGCCACAAATAAGGTTCAGTGTCACTGTTGGGAATGGGATATGGAGGAATTTGAAGGTTTTATTCTTTATTCCTTAGAAGAGAAGTTTGGAAGGCATCTGGCAAAAAAAAAAAAAAGCAGAAAAGGGCAGAGACCTACTCTAGCAGCAGGTTCTGCATCCAGAGTGGTCGTATGGAGTCATGTCCGTAAGGTAGCTATCAGCTACACTGTTAAGCACTCACGCCAAGAGTTTCTGTAGGGACTTGGCAAAAAACTTGTCTACTACTGTTAATGTTGGAAATAGCTGACATTACTGGTAAGAAAGTCCTGATCCTCCAGAGATTATTGAAGGGACCATAACTAAGTGTGGACCAGGAGAAAACCTCACAACTGGGGGTGGTTGAGGAAATTACAGCTTCATGGGAACTCACAATCATTAAAGTGGCCATTTTTCTTACCACAATTCAATGTAGTAGCTAGCATAAAACACTAGTCATAATAATAGATCATGCCATCTTCACAACAGCAACATAAACGGACAAAACAAAAAGTCTGGACAGATGTAATTACAGTAAAAAGCAACATAACAGCACAACACAAGAGTTACAGGATATCCTAACCAGTGGCTTAAGCCTCTGATAATACTCCAAGAGAGTGAGGGGTTATAAAACATGAGGGACCTCTCAGTGCCCCTGCCGATGAACAGAATGGTCCCACTGAATTCCAGGGATTTGTGTCACAGCTCCCATCACTAAGAATCACACTCCTCATCATTTTGGTCAGCACCCACCACAAAGGAACATAGAGAGATGTAAAGTATTGGCCTTCCATTTTTCCCTTTGCTGCAGTAGCTTGTCTTAGCAAAACTGGGGCTAACTGCACAGCCAAATCTAGGATATGCCTTTGTTTTTTAGACCAGATTGACAGCACACAGTGAATTGGACCATTGCCTCAGCACTTCCCCAGTAAAGACTTTCAACTGCATATATAGTCTTGCCTCCGAGGTAACCAGGAGTTTGCTCCCGCAGCGAATGGGACAACTCATGCTGCCTTTCCAGGATATATTTAATTTTGCACCAATGTACAAAAATAACAAATTACTAAAGATTTAAAATGTTAGTGTTGCCAGCAAACAGATCAAAGCTGACATAAGAAAAGCAGCCACAGAGGGGTGAAGGGAGAAGAAGAAACAAAGGGGATAAGAGCACATGTATGTTTAACTGAGTCAGTAGGGGCTAAGGGTTGAGAGGGGGAAAAGAAGGGTAGAAACCCTGGATTTAGAGGAATAGAGGAGCTGAGAAGAAGTCATGATCTCATTCCATAACAGGGGTCTGAAAATGAAGGTTGAGGGATTACAGGACATCAGGAGCAGATATGCAAATATGTATATGCAAACAGGAAAGATGGAAAGAAAAGAAGGAAACTTTCCTAACTTTTACTTTTAAAAAAGAGAGAGATTTGCAAATAAAGAGAGGAAAGAGTTACAGAACAGCTGGAGCAATGGTCACTGTGAAAGGAAAAAATGTGATTGCCTAATTAAGATTCTGACTGTGCAAGAAGCCAATGTGTCTGTATGGATCAGAATTAGTTAATCCTCTACTCCCACTAAATCCTCTGACTGTGGCTGAACATCCTAGGCGTTTATCCTGCTCTGCTGCCAACCAGGTCAGTTCTGCCCTTGCACTTCAGCCACGTCTGTGGAAATACAGTAGGAAAGCAGGTAACACAGAGGATTAGCAGGCATCACTAGGACTCTGTCCCACTGCTTTGACCAATTAGTTACAGGCCTTCCTCCACGATCCCCAGTAGAAACCCTTCCGAAGGTCAAAACTCAACACACAGTGTTTCCTAGAAGGTTAAACAGTGCAGAATGGGCCATATCAAGACATGCAAATTTTTAGGTACTTAAAAATATTTTTACATGCAGCAGTCATGCTGCCAGGTTCCTTGTCACGTATCCTGACTCTCCACCCATTGCTAATGTTGTATCCCACAGCATCGGTAGAATTTATTCCTTTGTTTTGTTTCTTAATTGCACAGTTGCATCACCTTTCAGATCTTTATTTGAAACAATAAAATAAACAGTATAGATTATCCTGTAATTTGGCTCTTTATGACTGGTATAACAGATACCATTAGTTCCTTAAAGCAACAACAGGAGAGACACTATTACAATACCTTCTTGATTAAAACATTGAAGGGTGAGATGAAAAATATGTTTGTGCATATTTAGTGTGCCCCAAATTAGTATGCATTTTTCAGACTACTACTGCCACGTAGTATTTGTTGCATGCCTTGAATACAGTGGGTGAACAGTAAGAAACCTAACAGGTACTACTGTGGCTACTAGCGGTGTTTTCATTAGAAAGCCTTCATCAAGCATCTTTCGGTGCTGTGTAGCCTAGTATCCTGAGAAAATCAGATTTATATAACCACAGCATCTTGATATGTACATATGAACCTCTCTGCCTCACCCTAATAAAGTTTGAGCTTGGAGGCTCATCGTTAACAGAGGGGTTGGAGAGCCAATTCCTGTTTTCACAAGGAAACACAATAGCATAAGCTCAAACTTCCTGGCACAGCTGTGAAGCCACAAAGAGAGGTTTTTAATATCTCAGCCATGGGAAAGCCTCAACGAGAGCTTCCACCATTGGAGATACCCAAGGTTCAACCACAATGAACTAGGCTTTCTTTGTTTTACTACTGACATAAAGTATTTTGACAAAGGGTGGAGAGGACTTTCAACATTCTCCTACAATTACAGGCCATACATTTTAACAAAGGGGAGGTTTTCCAAACTGTTGAAGTACTGGGCTAACTACACCAAGGGGAGTCTTGCTTGTAACTATAATGTAAGGAAGTGAGGCTGCTGAAAATTCCATACTAATAGTGTTGGGCATTTTATGCATTGTCTGGTCTACCCCATGCTTATGATAGGCTCTAAGGGACGAAAGAAAGGAAGTCTAATGACCTCCTCTAAACCATATGCACTCACTCCACAGCCACAAGGGGCTTTCTTGACAGAAAAAAAAATCCAGTGGATGCTCATATTTCCGGTCACACATCTTTCTCTCAGGTCTGTAAGAAGTGTGAGGGATATACTGTGGCAGCATTGGTCACCAGACAGGTGTCCTGAGAAGGGAGGATTCTCAGCTGCTAACATCCACACAGTAAACATCTATCTAGTGCCTGTCAGCTTGCTTCCTAATATGATTTTAGCTGCGTGTTTGACTATCATAAAGAAGCAAGTTATCATTCTCACAACCTCCATACCTTAAAAAAAGGAGAGACAGGTCAGAGATACTTCAGAAGAACTAATACGGTGTCAAGATCTGTGGTCTCACCTGGGTCAAAACACTTTGCCAAACAAAATCTTGAAGAGATTTTCATTTGGTTAAACAAAACAAATCAAATCCCCAAAACCTCCAGGAAAAGGTTCAGGCACTGCAATATCCTATTCTTGGCCATTTCAGAATGGAATCACTTGTTCTTTATCTCAACTGTTACATTTTTTCTGTTTTTATCTTGGGGTAAAATTAACTTGTAGAAAGAAAGCCTTATCACCTCCCCAAGAGAGCAAAGACAGGTCAGATTGTCTATGACTGGCTACATTGCCAGAATCATGAGATTAAATTAGCTCTTCTACAAACAATGCTCTTTTCCCATGCATAAATGTGAAAGGGAAGCCCAGTTTCAAATATTTTCACCAAAGGCATTAATCTGACTTTTCTCCTGCCCTGGTTTGACAGATGCTTTATGAAGAACTATTGCTGTAGTGACTAGTTAAAGAGAAGACAAATATTACTATGACGATAGGGAAGGGGATCAGAAGGGAGAAGGAGGAAAAGTATGTTACCACCTCATTTTGCTTTCCATGCTGTTCATACTCCTCCTTTGCTATAGGTCCTGCAGTAGTATTCTCCTCCTGTTGCAGAGTGGCAAGCTCTACTCAGAAGAGATAACAGCACTTGCAAGCCTCAGTCTGCAAGGGGAAGTTGCACGTTGATGTTCCACCACTCCCTATGCAAGCAAAGCATTACCTTTTGTGCTCAACACAAAATGCACAAGGATCTCCCAGGAAATGAGGCATACATATTTAGAAATGCATAAAAAAAACCTGAATAATAATGTAAAAAGCCTCTAATCGTACATTCACTAGATACTTCCAGAAAATTGGAAGACTTATGATACTGAAGGCATGAGACATGCCCACCTAAAACAGCACTGTGCCTCAGAGTTAATGGTTTGATCCAAAACTCACTGGAATTTTTCCACTCACTCTTACAGACTTTGGATCAATTACTGGCAAAACTCTCTCAGTATAGCCAAGACAGCCCTCAGTATCACACAAGCCTTCCCCAAACAGCCAAACACTCACAGCTGTGTCCAAGTGCACTCTCCAATGTGCAAGCATTAGATTTATTCAGCACTGGAAGGGTGGAAGACAGAATATTCATTTCTAAAGAGGGAAGGGCAGGGACTGCCACAATTTTGAGCCTCGTCAATTGAGGCTTAGGAACCTAGAGAAATACAGCCAGCCTCCAGCAGATGAATTCTAACAAAATTTCAACAAATGGGTACATTATTCATAAAGACAAAAGCCTCTGGAGAAACAAACCCAGAGCTAATGTAAAGCAGCTATTTTAATCAATAAACCTGTAGCAGAAACCATCTGCACCAGGCCTCTTCAAAACTATCCATTTACAATTTAAAGGCCAAATAACAATCTGTGTGCAGCAATTGTGCTGGTTTTCATGACCATTCCGCTTTTCCCCTGCTTAAGATTTGTACTTCTGCAAACTCTCTAATTCAGTCTGACAATGGCTGCCTGTGACAAGGGGAGGGGAAGAGCTTTCAGGTTAAACCCATTCGGTCTCATTTTGTGTGTACATCTCTTCAGAATCAAAAGTGGCATCCTATTGAGATTTATTCATATATTCCCTGATTGTAATCGAAGAAAATTTTTAGTACATTGAGTATTTTTAAAACAAAGATGAGGAAACCCCGTCATTCAGTAATCTGTATCAACACCTCTGGGACTGCGAATCCCCCAGCTGCAGACAGTGCCTCGTGTCTTACTGGTAGCAAGGCAGAACTGCTTGCTTTCCTGGTCCCTCAGCATCTTCTATTCAGAGGTGCCCAATAAGAGTTAAACATAACACTCAGCCTGGGCATCATCATTTTCTGCCAGAGCACTTGATGAAAAATAAAAATCTAAGAACTACTGAGAGCTTCCCCACACTTCCACTTTGACCCTATATGACATGCCCGATTCAGAGTGACCTTGACAGGCTGGAGAAGTGGGCTAGCAGCAACCTAGCAAGTTCAACAAAGACAAATGCAAAGTCTTGTACCTCAGGAGGAATAAACCTATGCAACAAGACAGACTGGGGGTCTAACAGCTGGAAAATGGCTTTGCAGAAAAGTATGCAGGGTGTTAGCGGTGTACAAGTTGAACATCAGTCAGCAGTTCCCTGTGACAGCGAAGGCCAATGGCATACTGGGCTGTATTTGCAAAAGCACAGTCATAAGGTAGATGGAAGTGATTTTTACACTCCACTCAGTACTTGCGAGACTCAGGAACATTGACAAACTGGACTGAGTTCCACAAAGGGCTGCAGAGATGGCGAGGACATATGAGGAGAGACATATGAGGAGAGGCTGAAGGAGCTGGGTTCATTCAGTAAGAAGAGAAGGCTCAGGGAAAATCTTATTGCTTCCTTCAACTACCTGATGGGAAGGTCTAAAGAAGACAGGGCCACAGCTTACTTGAAGAAAGAAGAGAAGCAGCAGTCACAAATTGAGATATGGGAAATTCAGACTGGATATTAGGAAAAATTTTTTCACCATGTGGATGCTATTGCATTTCCTTGTGAAAGGAAAATGGCCGTGCTACATTTACACTTGGACTCGATCTTAAAGGTCCTTTCCAACCTAAAGGATTCCATGATTCTATAATCAAACAGAGGAACAGATTATACAGAGAGACTGTTGAATCTCCAGCTTTGCAGATATTCACAACTCATCTAGAAAAGGCTCTGAAGAACTTCATCTAGCTGGATCTATTTTGAACAGGGGTTTGTATTAGATGACCTTCAGATGTCCTTCCCAATCTAAACTTTTCTGCAGTTCTGTGAGTCTCTCTAGAAAGCTTTCTGCTTTTACTATCCCAGCTTTTCTGTCATTCTTTCCTCTGAAATATTTCTCATAGACAATGGCCATACTGTCTCACATATGTGGGAAAATGCTGACCAGCAATGCTCCCTGAATCTAAAAACTTCCATTAAAGTTATTTATTATTTTGCAGAAATCCATTTGGACATGTCCTGTTAATCTGTAACAAGAATCTGGAGAGCCTAATTTTTTCTAGTTCTGCTAAAGGCAAAGATCAGCACTTTGTCTAGCACCTCCGTAACTTCCTTCAGCAGCCTCAGTCTCTACCTGCACTTAAACCATTGCTTCAGGCTGTTCACAAGCAGTCCAACCTACAGGAATGTAGTTTGGTGCTTCTTAGGAAAACAAGGGCAGCTCAGATGCATTCCTTGCCGTGTCTCAGGCATGTCTGTGTCCCTTATATTGTTCTACATCTTTTCTCATTACTGTCTAACTTTTTATCTCTTACCATTTCTCTGTCCACTGCAGAACACTTGGCACGAAGGCTTGGAGCACCACAATGCAGCTATACCTGAAGTTGTACTGACACCCTGAGGAGTTGTCTGGGAATTGCCACTTAACAAGGGAATAAAAGATTTTATTGTAAAATCGAATGTAAACCCAAACATGCTTAACCTTCATTTAAAAAAGAAGGAGAAGGAGGAGGAGGAGGAGGAGAGAGAAATGTTCTAACACACTTATCTTGAAAAAGGTAGTTCTACCTTGGAATCAAGGTCAAAACATGACCTAAGAAAGCTGGTTTGTTATTTACTTGAAAAGAGAGTATTTCCAAATGACCAGGAGGATCACTGTAGGATGATCATGGGTTGGTTGTTTGTTTTAACTACTTGGCCTCTCTTTCTCTTATCACCGCATTACACCAAAGTATCTGAGGGGAATGTAAGACATTCATTTGAAGATGGTCTGATCCAAGCTTCTTAGAAATGCTGTTCTTCTGTTTCCAGATTTGAATTAAATCTTAAAAATCCTCACTGACCTACCTGTCAGTTGTTTGACAAATTTAAGTGTCAAAAGGTAAAGGAAAGGCATTAGCTGTCCTGGCTCTAACCCTAAATAAAGTGAGTTGTACCCATGCCATGTAATACTTTGGCGAAACAACAGACTAGATGTTAAGGGACTGGATGCTGTTTGAAGCAGCTCTTTATTAAGACGACCTGAAACAGAAACTAAAGGGGCTAAGTATATGCACTTCCTTAACAGTCTACATGAAAATCAAAAAAATATATTAGGTGTAATTAGGTAACAAATCATCTGGCCTCTTTCCTCAACAACGGATCTGTGTACTGTTACTCTTTCCAGGAAAAGATTAACCCAGATGTCATTTTGCTATGACATTAACTTTTTATTTAACCCAGAGAAAGGAATTATTCTGGTAACCGCAAAGCCGAGACAGCCACACTGCAAGTACATCAGGTATACTCTGATTCAGAAGTCACATCCATACTTGGCCCTCAGGCTAGATGGAGATGAAACACATCAACTGCTTGGTATCTTGAGATACCACCGAAATAAAATCTGAGGCCAGTTTGTGTTTCTAAACAATCTAAAAGCTACCCTAAGTAGTATGTTTGTTACCACAGAGCAAACCAGTCACTCCTGATAAATAGCTTTTAGTGGTTTTGGGAGAAGAGAAACTGAAACACAGGAATCCCTCAGAAACAGATTCTTGCAATTATGTTCATAAAAAGTGGATTGAATTTCACAAGTGCTAAGCACTAAGCAACCTTCATTTGCCTGCCATCTTTTAAAAAAACAGAAATTAAAAAATCACCTCAGTTAATGTGCGTAACACCCAGGTCCTAGGCAGAACAGAATTGCTAAGCCCTTTACGCTCCTGCTATAGAGTCATTAACGGAGAATAAACTTGTAATGAGAGTTTCAGATATGGTTTTGTGCTGCATTTTTAGATGCCGGGCACAGAAACAAGAATCCAGGAGTCAGGGTTACACTGGCTCTAAGCCACCTCTGGCTCTCTGATTTCAACTCTTGGCATAATTTAGCTGGGTCCATCTGTCCCTGCTTGCCCGTGGACATTAACTCTGCCAGGAAGCTCAGCAAGGCTATGTGTTATGGCCCCGCTCCTCATGTATTTCCCTCCCTTGCACAGACCTCTGTGCCAGCACTGCTAAACCCTCAGTCTCAGCCACCGAGACAAAGCTGTGGGTTTTAGTGCTCCTTTCCCAGCGCAGAGGAGCAGCAGGCAAGCAGGAACAGCTTTTCTCCCTTCCCATTTCAATGTTTTTAAGACTTCAGAAGTTTCTCCTCTCACCTGAGAAATCCTTTGGCAGGCATTTTAAGAAGAGACAGTCCTTCCTATACCCCGACATACAAGTCCGCAGCCAGGGGACTAAGGACATGCACCCTAGATGTGGAAGAGCAAGGGCATCTCTCTGCAGAGCAGCCATGCCAAGACACACAACCTGAGGAACATGCTCCCTGTCCCTCAGCAGTTCCCAGGTGAACCGGAAAATCTTTCCCCAACCCAAGCACACTAAACCCAGCTCACACTCACAGGTACTTTCTGTTTCAAGCAACAATTTCCAGAATAAATCAATCTCTTTCCTGCGCACCTCCACCAAGCAAAAACGGTTCACCAATATATTTTTCAGACAGCCCTTGTGAAAAACGTCACTTTTTGTTCAAAGAGTCAGGTGAAGGCTCACGTCAAAATATTGCTCCTAGCCTCATCCAAACCCACTGAACTCTGTGAGTCTAAAATACTAAATAGCAAACCTCAAAAGATGACCTATGTTCACATGATTATGCTTTGTCTCTAGTTTTTTGTTGCATGGTATTTTGACACTTTCCAGTTTCCAGCCACAGCTGAAATCCAAACATGCAGGTATCTGAAGAATTAGAGAAAGTTAGCAAAGGTTGGACTTTTGGAGTTAACACTGACAACTCAGGAAAAATAGTATTTCTGTGATAGTCTAGAGCAGTTATTTTACCAAACTACATTTATATTCTCTTTGCAAGCCTGTTAAACCAGAACTCAAGAATATGAACAGTGTATGAATAAATACAGTCTGAATGCATATTATGAGATGTCCTAGGGTGAAAGCTTGGACATACTATGTATTCCAATGTGTGTGTGTCACCATTTAAGGCTGCTCTCCATTAACCTCTTCCTTTCCCAGAAGGGGAAGGAGAGAAGAAAAGGGAGAGACACTGATGGGTTGGAAAATTAAAACAACTTTAATAAAATAACAATGAAAAGAGTATAATAATATTAATACTACTAATAATAGAAACAAAAATGTATGAAACCAATATTGAGCTTCCCAATGAGGATCACATGCCACAATAGCTTGCACCACTGCCATGGCAGGGCAGGCACCCCAATGTCCCAAACTGAACTCAGCCACAGACAGGAACCAGATTCAGGGAATACACGGATTGGGATCAGAGGCAGAAGAAGGGGCACGTAAGAAGAGGCAATCTCTGTGATCCTTTAGCTTTATACCGAGTATGATGTGTATGGGATGGAGTAGTTTGCTGGTCAATTTTTTGTCACCTGTCCCACCTGCTTTTTCCTGCAGGTGTGACCTTTTTACACCTTTTCACTTGTGGACCATAAGAGAGCCAGCAGTGACCTTGGTTCCCACAGGAACAAGTATAAACATGGGCCTTTCTGCATACCAATCCTACCTTAGTAAGAACTACAAACATCAAGCATTATTAATTCTCAAAGTAGATACTGTCTGAAAAACACGTAGTCAACTTCAGAAAGTGTAGTTACTTAGAAGAAACTTCACTGAAGGAATCTACTGAAAGGACAATCGGTCTTGTTTAGCCAAACCAGGACAGCTTGTTACATATGTACAGGACTGTGTTTTGTACCCGTGCACTGAAGCTTATTAGTTTTGGCTTTGATAAGACAACTTGGTACTGAGTGAGAGCACATTAAGAACCAGTCTCCCCTCCGAGCAGATGGCAGCTCCTTATGGCAGGGACAGAGCACATGGACACAGGTTTGGTATTCCTGTGCAATGCTCAGCAAAATAGGACTGGGACGGTTTGTTTGTTTGTTTTTCTTACTTCGACTCTTACAAATAATTAACAAGTATACACAAATACAAATAAACATATTACCTAAAACTACAAGGTTCACTTATTTTCTGACTTTTACTGGACTGGAAGCCTGTCGTGCTGGAGGATATTCACTCTGTATTTATAACAGTGCTTAAAGGAAGCCCAGAAGAATACATGCTTGCTTTCTGTCAGTCATCCTATATGACCCCAGTAAACACAGCTAGCCCCTCTTCCAATGCTTTTAATGTCACTGGGGGCCATAGGTCTGCTGTTTCCACTCCATAAATCTGAAGAGAGGGATATTCACATTCTACAGTGGCATTGTCGGCTCCAGTCTCTCCTCTACCCTTCTCTTGCCAGGCACAGTTACCACATGCCTGATGCTCGCAGGAAAGCAGGAGGCCCTAAAGAGCAAATTAGCAAATGTCATTTTCTTTTACCCAGTGAAATGGAAAAGAAGGGTACGAGAAGTGATTGTACCGATACGTCGCTCTGCCTTCTTTGCTGTAGAGCTGCCATACTTTTCAGCGCAGATTGTGCTTCTCAATCCAAGGGCTAAAGTAAGCAAGCAAGGATGGAAGCAAAGGGAAAAAAGGGATAAAGAAAGAGTTGTAACAAGAAAAGAGAAAAAAGAAAGAACTCTACTGCTTCAGCCTTGGTTATCAGCCAGAGTGAAAAGTGGATTTATAGCTGTTATGGTAAACCACTTAAAGAAACCAAGGCACTCAGCTATCTGTACTCTGTCAACATCCATTTTATCCTTTAAACACACTCGAACAAAAAAACTAACATTCCATGTGGAAAACTCTTTTTCAACCCCCTGTGTGGAACTATTCAGAAAGCATTGTCAAGCTAGGTTGTAGCTAACTTTTTCAACATCCAGGTAGGAAGGTCCCTTTGTCAAGCACATGCATATTCTTTTGCTTGAAATCACCCTAAGGAGGAGAGGCTAGCTGGACTGCTTGCATTTCCCTTTTGGAAAGCAGGATGCCAGTCAAGAAGCAGAATCTCTCTAAAGAAGTCAATTTGTAGTCTCATGGTGTGTGGGAGTGTTTTGCATGTCACTGCCAAAATAATTTGTCAGCAGGGTGAATTTCCTCAGCTGTGCATCAGGTGTTGAGATGCTACAAAACCCATTAAGAGCCCTCATTCTGATGGCTCAGGGGCAAGTGGGTGGAAAAAGAGGAAGCTAAAATCCCACCCAATCCACTCTGGGGAGCTACATTCTGAATAATGAAATTATTTTGTAATAAGTTCTGATAAGAAAAAAAAAATCATCCTACAGGATGCAGTACAGGATGTACTCTGTTTCCACCACATGTTGAAGGGGCAGAAATAAACCCACCTCATCAAATGTACCCACTGTTGTTAAAACCCCTTAGCAATTCAGCACCTCAACAGCAAAGGCTGGAGACTAAATTCTGGAAGAAAACAAACACTATTTGCATTGCACTCACATAGACAAATAAGGCCATACACATGTAAATCTAAACCAAATTGTGATTTCTTCCTTTTCCAATTACAGTTAACAAGAGCAGAAGCAAAAGACAGAGTCTTAAAGTTCGGCACTACTGGGAGAGGAGTTGCCAGGATGATCTGTAAGTACCAAATACTAATGACTGTTGCAGAAATTTTAAGAAGTAAACCCCATGTTTCTTCTAAACTCCAGTTCTCTGTAGATAAGGCCAGACTTTGGCAGTAGTGATATAAAATTTCTACTAATTAACAGGGGAAGAGGAGATTAAATAAGATTTTCCATGCATTCAATCACTTAAAGGCAACAACAGAAGTTGCTGAAAGTTTATGTTAAACAGTTTCTAGAACCATCTGATTCTTGCTGTTTGCAAAGGTCCCTCAGGTCTGGTGGGTGCAACCACCATAGAGCCATGGTTCATCCCCTGACACAGCAGGGACTGTATGTGGTAACACCTTCCTTAGTCCTGCTTCCGTGTCTTCAGACATCAGAGCAAAATGCCAGGATCTTCTCATGCCCAGAATCGTCCCTGAGATCGTATCAACATGGCTGAAGTAACACAAAGCCTCTTTAATCCTGATATGACAACATCTGTTCTCATGTATACTTCACATACACAGTCTGTACATGATACACTCAGAGTATACCAAAAACATATCTCATGCGGGCCAGTCTTTGAAAAGATATTTTGGTGCCAACGTTCTTCTCCATCCCCTGTGATTTTAGCATTGTTTTCCTCTCTAAACTGTGTTCTTTTTTTTCTGCAGTTGAGTCAAGGTGTGTACTAATCAGACATGTCCAGGAGTCCCTTCTCTTGGCTATAACAGGGATGAACATCACTAGAACTAGAGACATTGCTTGGGGAGGGTGGACATGGATTAAGTGACAATGTGGGAGAGGCTCAAAACTAACTTGAGAATTAATGTTTGTCCAGGTAAAAGTCTTATTTCCAGTTTCATGACAAATCATTTGACAAACTCATATATATTCTGTATCTATAGCTGTACTTGAGGTTGCTGTATAAGCAGCTCCAGAAGGAAAAAGAAAATTTCTAGAAAAATTGTGAAAGCTGGACATTCAAGTTAGATTCCAAATAGTAGCAAGATACCAGCAGCAGTAGCTACCCTTAAAGAAACTTTTGAAATCCCATAGGCTGCAAAGAAGCACAGGAGTAAGCAAGATTTTTCTTTGCTGTCAATATGGAAAGAATATAAATTTCACTGAGAAGTACTTTTGCCTGCAGTGCTATAGTCTCCAGATTGTTCTTGTATTCAATGATTGTACCACAAAATAAAAATAACTATGCTGGTTTTGGGTAGCTCTGTACTGAACTGACTATACACAGAAAATGAGATTCAAACTATTTCTGGAAGGATTTGATTTTAAAAACATAGGGATCTCACAGAGAAAAAACAATCCTTTTTGTCAGTCAAATTCCACAATTTTAAGAGCCTTCCTTTTGTTTGTCAGGTTGAATTTTTTTTCTGGATGGCAAGAAATGACGCTTCAAGACAAATTATTCAAGCAATGCCAAAATTCTGCTAGATATTCATTGCTACATTGTAAGTTAGTAAGGGAACGAGAAAGGGCAGAAATACATCTTTTCAGAATGGCAGGCACATATCTTCAAGATAGAATTCCAAAGGAAATCAATAATTATTCCTTTTTTCCCACTGAAAATCTCCAAAAACAATGAAGACAGCAAAAATCTTGGAAGTATATGGAGAGAATTAATATTCACAACAGGAGCATAAAGTATATGAAATTCATTATTTACCACACCCAGGCACAAGAGTGTAAAAAAATTAACAGGTGCCTTCTTTGTCAAGAAAGTCTCCAGAAATGAGGCAGAGGAAGATTTACAGAAGCAACTGAAGAAGATTTCCTAATGAGACAAATTGTAGCCTCTATCTGGAATGTGCACAAGATTTTAAATATTGTCACTGCATCGCGCTGTCAATAGTGAGAGCTTTCAAAATACAGGGCCAGACCCCACACTGAGATGCATCACTTTTTCCCACTCAGTCTCACTTGGGAACTTGCTTTCCCTCAAAAAAATTTCTTAGCAATTTACTATATTCTTATAAATTTTTTTTGCTTTCTTCAAAGTACTTTCCCTAATTAACCCATCTTTACCCTTCCCTGAATCATTCTCAGTTTTTCTTACATCACTTTTCCTCTTCTTTGAGTCCACATCTTTCCTTTCACTAACATCCCCTCCTTTTTAATATCACTTTGCTAGTGAGAGGTGGAGAGTTGCTTTAGGCAAACTTATCTCATGCTTGACTTCAAGGTAGTGAGAGTGGTGCCTTGCAAGCTATTTCTAAAAGTATCTAAGACAACAGAAGAGAAAGAAAAGGGATAGCTGAGCATAAACAGACACTGTATTTTGTTATGTTCTAATTCTATTATAAGGAGTACACAGGAGTGTACAATGAAGGTGAGGTGGTGATTTATACCTTCACTTAAATAAGATTTGTTTGAACTTGTTTGAACACAATCAGCACTCAGAGTCTCATCTGGGATTTTAAACAATGGAAAGTAATTTGTACAGGTGTATAAGTAGCCAGTTAAAACCTACTTGTGGCTTAATCTTATAAATATATCTTGACCTAAATCTGAACCAGACACCCAATTCAGATTTTGCTATCAAAACGCACCAGGGCAGACTACTCTGCCTATTTAAGAGCTGATGCTGAGTTTTCCAATGCAAGAGTTTTGGGGAAACACTTGGATTTTTCAAGTCTTCACCAACCTTCGAAATTTTAAAGGTTCACTATCACTAGGCAGCTCCTGCCTAGCACGTCCAAATCCTAAGAGTGACCTCTTCGTATTTTTCACTACATGAGGGTTCCTTCTACTTTCTACATGCAAACTTGCATCCCTGATGCTCTTCTTACGTTGTACCACACAGATTTCTCTTTAAAAAATAAACCCTAAACACCTTGTAACACCTGTACTGTTACACTGATTTCCTGGGCAATGATCTGATTCTTATGGCTGAGTTAAAACTTTTGGCATTGAACCTTTTTATTCTTACGTCTCAGAAACTAAGTTGTTATTGCCTCATAAAGCAGTGCCTGGGTGGTATTACTAGCTAATTAATGCCTATTCAGTGTAAAGGGCTGCAATCACCTTCCAGCCCCTACAGGCATTTTTTCTTGCTCTCCCTGACAGGACCAGATGCCATTCTGGCCAACCTTTGCCCACCCTTCATGAGCCACACACTCGATTCAGACCATGCAGCTAGCAGCTCTGGAAACACATTAGCATCACAGCTGGACAGATGTTAGAAAATTGGTTGTTACTGCCCCAAACAATGGGAAAATTAATGACTTTAATTAAAAGATGTAGATTAAACCCCTACCAAGGTATAGTCACCTTTTCATTTTTCTGTGCTTTTGTGGGTTTTATTCAATTTTCCAGCTCTCATCACATAACAGGATGACAAACACATAACTAGGAAGAGAAATACATGGCCAACAGCAAATGCTTATAGCAGGCTATGAGGTAATGGTTATCCCCATCTCACTGTATCATTTAATCATAGGATAAATCAGGATGATAAACCCACTCATGTTCAAAGGAAGAGTCCAGTTACATGTTTCAGTGGAGTCAGTGCAGAATACTTAGCTTTTTTCAAGTTCAAGCACCACTATTCCAAGTAATTGTCTTCCCATTGGTTTTCTGTATGCACCGTTCACACGAATTTGTTGTTCTTATTAAGCTACGATCTGCCCCAGCTTCTGGTTACTGCATCAAGATGTTGTTTCTTGTCCTGCCCACTCCACACATCCGTCACACATCAAAGAGGCATCAGAAAAGGAGCAAAACATAAAATATCATTAATTAAAGGCCACCTGAAAATTAACTAACATGAAGGTCACTTAATTAAAAATAAAAGTGTAAATAATTTTCTCTCAGAAAGACCGCTGCCTCAAAACTATTACTTTCAAATTACTCTTTACTCCAACAGCATGTGATCAAAAGCAACACCAAACATCATAATTATTTTTAGATCACATATTCTCTTCTCTGCTTTCATTGATTGAAGTAATTTAAGGGATCTCTATATTTGCATATTTTGTCTTTTTATCTATTCTCCTCACTTATCAGAAATAATTACTTCATCTTAAAGAGGTTGTATATATGTATACACACACACACATATATGTACATACAGTGATACCAGAGACACTCTAAGCAGCCTGCAGCCATACTGTGACCAGCTGTGGTCTACTCTGCTCCTAACATCTGAGGAGGGTCGCTCCCAATCCCTGTTTGGGAGAAAAATGACCACTGAGAAAACAGCCCCAGGGGGTCAACTGATGACACTTTCTCTCACAGCACATCCCCTGTCACTTGCCCTAGCGACAGGTTCTAGGCTGTTGCATTTTGAGCTGGAAGTGCTATACAGTATTTTGGACTAGATGTAAAACACTGGACAACAACGACTCTTAAAAGATCCATGAGAACTCCATGTATAGGAGGAATTGTCCCCTCTGTGCTCTGCCATATTCCTTTTGGGGAATTTTGCTAAAATCCTTTCTGTGAGTTTTATTTGAAAAACAATTTCTGAAGGGACAGACCTCTGTAAAGAACCTGTGAGCTACTTCAGCTGTCAAAACATAATAGCACTTTCTAAGTTTTTCTTTAAAGTGCCCGCTTAGAAAGCTTTTTTAGGTTGCAAAGTCAACATCCGGAAGCTTGGAAATGCCAGAGCTCGTGTCATCTGAGCATCATACTCCAGGGCTGTTACAGTAAAGCATTTTGACAACCCTTAATCACATTGCCACCTGTTACTTTCTTCTACTGGACTTCTGTCTCAGTGTTTAAGTAGAGACCTGCTTGATATCCTTTTGTATTTAGTATATGCAATACACAGCCTCAAGATTTATGTATTCCACACTAACAAAACTGTGCACAGAGCGTAAAATTATTTTCTCCTAAGCAGCTCTAACAGAGTCGCCCCATAGTATCCAAGTTTCTTGTGACCATGAAATTTACCCTCACTGCTCCTCTAAGGTGAGGTTGCAATATTATCTGTGTTCTGCAGCTGGGCAAATGAGAGTCGGAAGGCAGGCAGGCACAAACCTTCCATTAACTTTAGTAACACAACCTGAGGCACACAGAAAGCCTATTTCTCGGTTTCCAGCCCTTCACTCTTTTTCAAAGTCTCCTTGTAATGGCCTCCCAGGAACTCATCCTACTTCACAGTGATCATGCATAGAATGAGAAGCCCATTGTTACCGGCCTTTTGTGAAGAGTTTGTTGTAAATCTGCATCGTTCAGAAATTCTCTTAGGGAAACTGAGGGGAGTAGCCAGTCCTCCAGAGCAGCATTCAACTGCCTTAACTGTCATAATACCTTGCTTTCTCCACTGCAATCCCCTGCCTCATTTACTATACACCTTCCGGCTTGGCAGCAAACGAGGCAGTGTCTAAACATACTCCAGAGCCTACCCACTGGTATAATCTGCATCAGCCAGAACTCCAGATTCTGGAGAGAAACAGCCACAGATCCTTTCCCCCATGCCCCTAACCTGTCTCACTCAGCTCTTAGCTACCTGCACCCCATGTTCTCCTCATTTTTGTTCTACCCATTCTGATTTCCCAGACATCTGTATGTCCCCTGTGCTCCTAATTGCCAGCTCCCATCCCCTAACCCTGCTCCCCAAGTTCCTGCACTCACTCCCTTTTTGTTTCTACTCCTTTGGCTCTTGCAACCATTTTTCCCTGTTCCTCCATATACCTTTTCCTGCCCTGTCTCTGTTTGATGATGACTGCTGCTTCCCTTTTCCCCTTGCTTGCTGGTGAGCAGCGCAGCCCCCCTTCCCTCAGCCCAGTGGGCAGGTCTGTGACCAGGATTAAGCACAGAAGGGCATAAATCCTCTGTGAGCACATGCAGACAGAAACTTTTGAAAGCAAACCTCTTGAATCGGAGGTGTCTCCAAAGTGCTTGAACAACCTCATCAGCAGGGGGACAAACTCAGCAGTAAAGTTTGTTTTTACTTTACGTTAGCAGTAAAGCTGTTTTTGCTCAACACAGCAAAAGGCATCTCCCTGGTAATATGGTGACACTTTATTAAATGTCAAGCCTCCAAAACTTCATTCCAATGAAGTTCATTCCACTAGCAGCACTGAAACGTCTCAGGAAACAACTGCTGAATTTATTTATTTTAAAGAAGGTAACTTAAAGCAACACATTTCCCACAAACCTTGTCTTCAGAAACAACTGCCTTTTTTGTTAAAGTTTTAACTAAAAGAAGAAGAGAAAGAATCAAAGACTGAACCTTACCATGAAAAATTTCAGCCAAAACAATTAAAGTTTACAGAAGCTATGAAGAAAACAATTCCTTATAGTAGGTAGTGACAGGTAAACTTTACTCTCGGCAATCCTACTGATTTTGCTTGTAATTAATATAGCTACCAAACACAATTGTTCCAGCTAAGCAAGCATTTCCAGTCACACTGAATGTAAACAAAATCATTCCTCTCATCAATTAGAAGTTAATCCACATGTTGTCACCATCTCTCCACACTTCCTCAAAGTGTCTAAGCATCATTTTTCTCCCAGCTTTGCCAGCTCCAAATTTCAAACTCTGCCATTCCAGTGTGTGGAAAACTGAACCTGAATTCACCATCCTTCACATCACAAAGAGCATAAAACCAAGAACTTATCCAGAATCCCTCAGGGTAATGGGAGAAAACCAGGTGAGTTTCTCCTGACAGTGCTACCCAGATCACCCTTTCTTACCATGACATCTCCTTCTACAGCAATTTCCAGTTTGCTGAAAAGTTTCCAGTTTGTAGCCACATGCTACGCAGCCTCCCGCCCACACTGCATCTGCCCTGGAGCTGTACTCGGCAGGCACTTGCAGTCCCCTTCCACACACATCCAAGACAGAAAGACAAACTGAAACAAGGACCACACAGTCGCTATGTCTGATTTTTCTATATGAAGTTTTAAAACCTGTCCATAGGGATCCAGATACAGTAGAACTAGAAACATAAAGCAGACATGATGTACACAATTATACATTATGTACTTAGGGGAAAAAAACAACTCCAAAACACTTTGTGTTTCAAAGCCTGCAACACAGTTCAGACAGGTGCTTCCCGTCTAAACTTTGGTAGCTTTTATGGATCCACTGTTGGTTTTGAAAATCTAAAGTGAAAGGACCACAAAGCTGAGAACCACTGCTAAAAACAGGCAAGAAGAATAAGAGATGCTCTTACACAAATCTGAACATGGCAAACAGGATTGCGGTGGTAAACACCTCTTACATGGGGGAATTATCAGCAACAAAACCACTGTTTAGCCATCCTACACTGACAATGGTACCTCTAGTTCAAAATTATATGAAAATTATTGCCTGTATCTTTGAAAGTAAGCAGCAATTGTAGAGGTTTCTGCTTTGTCATGTTGCATCAGAACTACCTTAAGGGTGAGTGTTTCGGTCTTTCTCATAGCCACTTGCCATGAAGGTTCCCTTAGCTGGAACTTCAGGCATCCCAAATAATGTATTTACTTTTGGAAACTTGGATTGAGGTTTATTAAGAGTCCAGTGTGCCACAGAGAAAAAAAGGCAAGAACATATAATAATGGAGAAAGAGGAAGAAACAGAAGGGATGAGCAAAAGAGAAGGAGAAAAAGGACTTCTGTAATTTCAGCACATTGGCACAGTTCATTAAGCTTAAAGGAGTCACTAGGAGTTGTACATGGTGACAGTGCATCATCAAGCAGAGAAATGCAGAGGGCTCTTACTGCAGCATATGTGTCTGGTTGGCGTCCTTTTGTTTGTCAGGTACCTCGTAGTGTGGGGAAATCTTGCCAAGGCCGCTGTCGCTCAGCATCCTTTTCCGAACCGCAGGGTTCCACCGATCTGATATTCTAGGGAGGGAAGAA
Source organism: Cariama cristata (assembly GCF_000690535.1). Classification (NCBI taxonomy): domain Eukaryota; kingdom Metazoa; phylum Chordata; class Aves; order Cariamiformes; family Cariamidae; genus Cariama; species Cariama cristata. The sequence goes on along the minus strand of NW_009598446.1, from coordinate 45,571 downwards.
GGAAGAGAAAGGCGTTCACCCCTCAGAAATTACCTCGTGTGCTCCACTTTGAAGCTGTCTGATGCTTAGTGGTTCCCAGCATTTTTCGGTTCATAGCAAGCTAAAATAGCTTAATTCAGTACGAGTACAAGACTGTTCCTAAAGATTAATAGGAGCATTTCTGGTCTGCCCAGAGGATGAGAAGAAACAGAGACAATTCACAATCATTCTTAGGCACAAAGGGCTTCAGGGCCTTATACAGTGGTATCAGAGCCCTGACCATGCAGAGAAGGGGTTTGTAACTCAGTCAGTACAGATTTACGGTGGGGCAGATACAGTCAGAGGGCGTGAGAAGGTTGAAAAGGGCCAAAGTCCATTAGTCCTGCTGTGTTCTCCAGGATGCCTAATGGAGTAGATGTTATTCCACTGTCCTTCTGTCATTACCGTGGCTGCATCTGATCCTGTCCCCAGCTCCCTACCTAAGATCTTCCCTGCCACATCTCCCCATCTTTCAGAAAAGGGGACCAGAAAAAAGATGCCCAACTCTATCACGGTTGCTGAAAGTCAGATCCCAGCACCACTCACCCAGAGGCCTGCTCCAC
>NW_009598446.1:41217-44959 GCF_000690535.1 Cariama cristata | reverse complement strand
TCCTGGTGGTGTTCCCACCTGCTGCGACATTACCAGCTCTGGGTCCAGAATAAAAATCTCGTCCTGCGAAATTTCTGTCACAAAGTGCAAATGTTCCTGTTGGAATGATACAAGGAACAAATAATGAACCTGCAGCATCACTGGTCTCTCAGAGTACCCAGCTGGCTATAGGAAAGCTGGGTGCACATCAGGGTCTCTGAAGAGCATTCATGAGACTCTGTCTGTGTATGTAGTTAAGTGCACACATACACGCACACACTAAAACCAATGCCACCGAAGTCAGCAATAAATACTTCATCAATTTCAAGCCAAACAAGATTCCCAACCAGCAAACTTCACACTCACAGCAACACTTAAAAGGCTGCTACTCAGTGACTCTATGTCATTCAGCTGAAAACTGGAGGTCTACCCAAAAAGCAGAGGGTTACATTTTGAAATGAGGACCAACACCTACAGTCTGCCCTCTGATGACAACTGAGAGAAATTTTAATTGTTTGGGGGTACTATCCCAGACTTCCATTGCTTGTACATTCTGGTTTCATGTCTCTGTTACCAAAACTCTTTCTTAGTCCCTCTTTTTTGTTATTGACACTGAAGGCTCATTGTCCTTCAAAAACCACCAAGTGTTAGTAGGCCTGTCTACATAGATGAACAGGCAGAAAAATTCCCACCATTTGTGCACTGGGACCATCACACAGTATCGATCTTTTCCCCACAGAAACTCAGGATAAAGGAGCAGGAGGGAAAGATGACCGTTTGTACAGAGTCAAGTATTAAAGAAATGCAGAATAAGCCAGACAGAGTCACATTGCCCAGTTTAACCTCTAGGAGTATCTTCATCCTTGCTTTCCAAATGTTAAGTACAACTTCATCAAAGCATTTATATGACTGTGTGCAAAGTCCCATGGTGGCTACACACAGACACTGAACCTGGGACCTCTGAACTAAAGCCACAGCTCCTTCTGCTTGAACTAAACCACCAGCTGCTTTTGCTAGGAAACAGTCATAGGTTCATGTGGTTCAGAAACAGTTTAGACAGTTCTCAGGGGGACCAGATACAAATGACCACTGTGTGAAATCAACAGTTTGCACTTAATGCTGAGCCACTAATTGGCCTGTTCTGGCTACAAATCAGAAAAACCAAAACCTCTGTTAAATTTTCAGTGTCTTTTAGAAAATATATTCAGATTGTCAAATCTATAAGACAGGTCTGAATCCAACAGAGCCACATGCTGTTTTAGGGTTCCTTGAGAATATCTGATATAGCTCTGTTCATAATTCTCAACTTGTAACATCACTTTAATTTCCATAGCTATTCCATGTCACTTATACAGGATAAAGAATTCAGATGACTAAAAGCATCAGTGAAAACATAAACTCAAATACTCCAGTGCCACACTGATGCCCTTAGTAAGACTTGATAAAGATGACAAATGTAGTTCTGATCTGCACGTCAGACTGGATTAAACAGAAGGGCAGATGGTCAGCAGATAGAAACTTCAGTGAAATGATGTGAATTACATTAACTGAAAAATGTCCCAGAATTTTCTCTCTACTTTTCATGAGACATCAGTAGCATTTTAGACTACACAAGAGGAATGGCAGATAATTCATTTTAAGCTGCATTTGATGTAGCTTTAAAAAAAAAAAAACAAAACTATAGAAACATTAACCTAATAAAGATTTACCTGAGATCTGTCAATGCGGTAAAAACGATCAGCGGAAGTTGCTGCAAGACAGAGAAACAACAGAGTCGCAGTGAAAAAAATGGACTGAGCAGAACTGCATGGATAAGATGGGCTGAGCTAACATCACTACCATTTAAGACAAACTCTGTGTCAGTGAAGCCACAGTGAATTCACAAATACATAATCCAATTCATTCATTATGTCCATATTCCTATCCAATTAAATGGTGAATTTAAAGGTAAGGCCTAACAAAACAATATTCATTGCCATTAATAAGTTGAAATAAATATTTTAAAAATGTATAAAATGGATTTCAGGCTTATAAGAAGCATTGACTACATTAAAATATGTGACAGAAAAAGCTGCATTGTTCTGATAAGAGTATAGCAAGCATATCATGAAATTGATGGGTCTAATAGGATTAATTCCAATTTTGAATCTAAAGAACAATAACATGCTTGGGAGCTCTTTGTAAATCGAATGCATGGCCACAGATATTCACCCTGAATTACCAACACGCTCAAGGAAAATTTATGCTACTCATGGAAAAACACATAAAAATAGGGGAGATTCACTAAATGAAGCACCTAATATGAATCCTGTCACTGTCAAATAATTTATATTACTAAACCCAAAAGTATTTTATCATCTGCAATGTGCTTCATCAGATAAAATTTTTTTGTTTCTGTTTTGCATTTACTTTGGCCAGTGAAATCAGATTTGTTCATTCTGGAGTTCTGACACAAGGGCACAGTGATGTAGCATTGTGGGTTTTGGCACTGCAAGGGAATATCAAATCCCTAAAGACAAAAACTGAATGCATCTACCCACGCAGCTTTCTCCAAAAACCAAACAGATTCTCAATATGTTTTTTATCAATTTCCCTCATGAGAGACAAGGAAGAGTGATTAGAAATGGCCAAGGAAAAATCATTTTTATTTAGAACAATAAAAATTTCATTCTCCCCATGCTGAAGCTTTTGCAAAAGCAGATGCCATCCATTTCAGCTGCTAATTCCAGTGCTCTGAAGCCTGATGTAAAGCCCAGATAAGTTGTCTGCTTTGACAAAGTCTGGGTCAAACACAAGCACAGCTCTCCAGGGAGTTACACGAAGTGCAGTCTTACAGGGAAAGGGAGGTACATTTCCATCACCTAAACACTATAGTACCTAGACACTGTAGTACTTAAAGAGAAACCAGAGTGAAGAATGCAGCCTTACCAGCAGCAGCACGTTGCCACAAACAGCTGCACTGAGTCCAGGCAATGCCATGCAGTAAGTGCTGCTCATCACAGCGGAGACACTAATGAACCAAATCTCTAACCACCCTTAGAAGAATGAGTGTCCTTGGGGTGACAAAGCTACAGCAGACATTTTGATTGCTAGATGAAGTGACTGTTCTGTTTTTCAGAAGGGAAAGGAGGGCACTCAGCTCCTTTTTTGCCTGCTCAGCGTAACGAGAAGGAACGGTTACCCCTCCATAGCAATACTCTCAGAGGCACTATCCTTCACATGCGCACCAGAAGCAAGCAGCATGCTAGGCACAAGAGAAGGGAGATGCACTTACCATCTAGGAAGCACCATCTAGGAGAAAGCCTCTGAACAGAAAGTACTCTGGGGAAAGAGCTTTCCTGGTCCTGGATAGGGCAGGGAAATGACATAAAAAAATAACAAACTGTTTTTTCTCTAAAAAGGACTATTTTCTAGTCTCTGCTTTTTTCAGTTTTCTCTACAGACATTGCACACTGTGCAAAACCTACATAATCCAAACTCACTGGATTTGCTTCTCACTGACATCAGGGTTTGACCGTAATACAAAAGAGAGTAAACTGATACAGTTAGCTTCAGCCATATCCTCAGCTATCCCCTTCCCTTCAGCTCAGCAATAACAAAGAGCTTTGCATCAAAACCAGCTTTCTCAGCTGCCTACAGTCTCTCTTATTTGTGGGGACACAGGAACAGAGAGGTGAAAGAGGTCAAAGGTACACATCAATATCCAACAACAGCCATGAACTCTAATTACTATGTTTGTTTCTTGTGTGTCTGTCACGTTCCT
>NW_009598446.1:31483-41193 GCF_000690535.1 Cariama cristata | reverse complement strand
TTTCCCTCCTCTACCAATCTGGCACTCAAAGCAGTTGCCCATTTTGCCTGTCTCTGGTGTGTCCCAAATGCACATCATGTTAAAAAAAAGTGTTATCCTCTGCACCCAGAACACAGAGAGTACAGGTCTGGGGACTACTGCCAGCCAAGCAAACAGGCAACCTACATCGGCATGTTCCCGTTCTGGCTAAAAAGGCCTGCTCCTTGAGAGCTGACAGACATTGCTTCAGGAACTAAACCAAATGACTGGGGAGGAACAAAGACCTTCTTCCTGACCTGTACTCACCAAGGGGTCAAACAAGCTGCCCCTTGCTTTTTCAGCTCTCACTGAGCTGGAGAGGCAAAAGGGATCTCGGAAAGCAGAAGGTGGTCATGGATCTGCTCCATGCTGCCAGTGGATGGCCAGTCAAGTTCCTAAAGCCACTGGGACACAATGTTTAAACACAAATAGATTTGCACAGGGCAAAACACAAAAGCATGGATCTTGGGCATACACCTAAAATTTGTATAGAGCCAGATTCTATCCTTATTTACATCTTAAGCAGTAAAAATGGCACTTCTGCAAATTATGTGAATTCAGGCACATACTGGCTCAAGATTAAATTTTACTCCTCCTTCAGATAACAGACTAGAGAGTGGTATACCAAATCACAAGGTAAGAAAAGAAAAAGTAGAAGCAATAGAGAGAGGAAAGGTACCTTTGAGAGAAGTATTGCTGTGCATAGAAAGCACAGAATGTGAATAATGTCTATGTACCTATATTCATAACATGGGCATAGAATGACAAAAAAAACCCAGGATACATTGATATCTCACTGGGACTTCTCAGAATATCACACAGGAGTTCAGCATCTTTCCTGAAAGCAGGATGCAGGACAAACTATTTTCATATTAGGAATTGTACAGCAATATCAGGTCAGTAGGTCTGACTCCAGAAAGTAAAGACTGGCTGAAAGAGCAAGTTCCAAAAAGAAATTTCAAACGATCATGGGTTTTCAGCCAGAAGGGACAACAGGGCTATGAGTGCTTAACCCCTAGCATAACACAGAAATCCACCACTCTAGCCTGAGCTACAGCAGACCTTTTAGAAAGGTACCCAGCCTAAGTGAGAGATGCCAAGTGACACAAAACCCCCATTCCCTCAGGCAGCTGGCACCATGAGCATGGTTTGAAGGAGGAAAGTGGGACTGCTTTGTATACAAGAGGGAAAGCGCACAAACACCAACACAAAATGAAAGTTCACAGTGTATCAAACATGTCCAACACATCTGCAACATTCATACCGATTCTCAAAGATTCACAGTTTCCTATATATTTTTCTCTGTTTTTACTGCCTAGTGTTTATATCATTAAGAAATCTAGAATTAACAGATATTTCTCAGCAATTTATCTTACTGTTCTGCAAATCTGACATATTTCTAAAATACTTCTTACCTGAGTAGCCAGGTGTGAGAAAAAGTTATGAAAAAAATAAAGAATACATTGACAGAAAACTGGGAGTTTCATCAGTTCAATTCCCCAGGCTGCCCAGTCACGTGTCAGTAAGACCATGGAGAAGAAGCAGTTTGCTTTCTTCGATCTGGTGAAAATCTCAGACAATGCAGAAGGAAGTTGTTGTTTCAGTTTGACTGGGTAAAGCAATTTCCAAATTGATTACAGAGCAAATAATATGTTAAGAGGCAGACATTGCTCTTCAATTTACTTCAAGGTATCTGACATTTTTTCAGCCACGTGAGAAAAAATTAGGTCATGCTGATGTTATTCAGATACACACGAGTTCTTAGCTTCCCCTGCTTCATGGTCAGCAGGGTGCCTGCATGCACTATGTGTTGTTTTCAAGCAGCTCTGATGATGATTAGCATTTTACATTTTGATGGACACTCATTTTTCAGCCAGGTGAATGCATATCAGTGCCTGGCATGATGCTGCTACAAAATGTTATTTCATTTTGTCTCACGATAGCTTTTGCAAGATTCATCTTACTAGCTTCTGCCTCTGGGATTGACTGGAATCATCTATTATTGCCATTCCGTTCTGGTTATCCAGGACAGAAAAGCAAAGACAGCTCCAGACAACTCATCTGTGTGTCCTCAGTGCGCTAGAGTTTTGCTATAGTCCTGGCAACAGATCTTGTCTGAAACGTTACTGCAACAACTTACAGACTTTGCTTGACTTAAAAAAAAAAAAATATATATGTCTTCTGATGCATACCTGCATCTGTAGCCACCCTGACACGAATAAAACAGCCTCAATTCTCTCCTATATTTAGACCTAAGGATTTTACTTGATCCCATAAATGTTGCTTTTATGTACAGATTTTTGTCTCCAACCTCTGCATTACAAGAGAGATGAAGACTATGACAGCATAACATCCCATAAAGTGAACTGTTTCTGCACATGCGGACCAAATGACATCTCTCAGTGGTTTACGCATCAGGTTTGCAATACACCTCTATCTTTCTCTAGTATGGGCTTATGGAGTTGTGGGATGCATAGGTTTGCTTGTATCGCAACTGAGGTGTATGTGGGAGAGTCAAGGGTTTTCTGAAATCCACTAGGATTGCTAATGTCTATGTATCTACATGCACAAAGTTTTATGTATCTTAATATTCAGCCCAGTATTTGCGGAAAGGTGAGGACTGGGATACAAAGGACAAAAGGAAGAAAACAACCAAAGATAACAGTGCGTACTAAAAAGGTAGATGATACAAAGAGGAGAAATGAGTTAAAATTCATAGACCTAGCAGAGTACATAATGTTGGGAAAATGAAGATAGAGATAACGCTGGTAAATATAAATTCAAGTCACAAATTGCATATTGTGATATGCTCCTTCCAAGACTTCATTACAGTTCTACTGCAGAACTAGCTTGGGAAGTCTCAGGCCCATGAGAATGATATTTTATGAGCATTAAACTCATTAGAGAAACAAAACAGAATGAAAAACAACTCTAGCATCATTTTTCTCATTTGCACCTGGGCTTGCTGATGGGTTTCTGTCGGTTCCCCATATTTTGAGTTGCAGAGGAACCACGCAAAAGAACTGCATTTATGAGTCCTAAAAGTACCCATGACACCTTATTAGTGAGTTAAGAGCAGTTCTGTTAACTGAAGCACCTTATTCATGTCCTTTATCCCCTCCTTTTTCCTTTCTGTAATGTGTAGATGGATACCAACAAATATGGAACAAACCTCAAATTAACCTAACAAGACAGTTTGTAGAAATGACCCACTGAGAATAAACCAATGTTTGAAGAATCCAGGATAAACAGTGTTGAAGACAGAACACAGAGGGGGGTGCATTCAAAATGTAGCATCATAAAAAATTGATAGTATGTTAGGGATTTCACACTGATGTGCACTAGAGAAGATGGTTAGGCAATTAATTTATACCCTGTTATAACTGCAGAGGTCAGAGCCAAGTATGGGGCTGATTCCTGACATTTCACACTCTCTTTTGGCTCTCCCCATACAGGCAGATTTACTTCTTCATTTTACCTCAGGCAGTTTCCTACACATGGAGCAGTCGGCAGCCACTTAGGTTAATTTATAATGAGTGGAACAGAATAATACATGCTGTTTTATTAGCCAATTTGCTAGACACTAGCACTGCTCTAAAACTCAGTTCCGGGGCAATGATTGATACAAATGTCAAAAATACGAGGTTAAAATTCAACAGGGAGATGCAGACATGGTTTGTGTCAAGTCTCTAGGCTAATGTCAGATCAGCTCAGGAGTTACTAGAGTTAGCCTGAGTTAGTTTACTCCCAATTTAAGCACTGTGCAGAACAATATTTTATTGAGAGAAATATGCGTTCTTGAACAATACTTCCACCTGTAAAGGCAAGTTCTGTATTGCATAAATTGTACAATAAATTTGTAAAATACACAAAGAGACCAATTTTAAAAACTAGTCAACTAAATCTAAAACCTGTTTGTCATATGCAAAAGACACAGTCGTGCCCAGGATGGATTAAAAAACTACTCTGAAGATTAAGTTAAACTACAGGTAGGTGACTGTGGTGCACAGAATTATTAAGAGGTTAGGCCTGCTAGCACACCTTTTTTCTCAGTGACAGACTTCATTACTACAGCTATGCAATATAACATGTTATTGTTCAGTTTCTCAGACAGAGAAACAGTTTCACTTTTGTCATTTGTCCTAAAGGACACATTCTCTCATTCACTTCAATACGCAAGGCACTGATATTGCAATACCACTCAAATCATCGTGTTGTGCTAATTTTAAAGATGATTCCATAAAATTTGCAAGGAAAAGGATTGTCTGAGGGAAAGGAGAATGAACCTCCAACATTTGAGGGTAAACGATAATCAGAAATTCATCTAATGTACAGGTATCTAACAAAAAGAAAACCTAGGTTCAAATGCAAAGAGTGCAGTCCACATTGTTAAGCCTCTTTTTGTTCTGATACTAAATGGAAAGCTTATCTTACCTGGTAATGAACTCTCTGTGTAGTAGAAGTTACTGACTGTAGGTCCTAGCAGGAGGATGAAAGACACAGTGAAGATGAAAAAAATTAAAGCAACAAGAGCTGTTTGTAGTTTTATTATCTGAAGTGGTTGGGAAAACACAAATAATTTTGCAAATATTTCTCACTGGTTTTAAGCATATGAAACAAACACCACAGAACAGTCATGGAAAGCTCACTTAAAGTTTAGTTTCGCATGCATTTGGTCAAAAAAATGATTTTGAAAGTATAGAGATTATGTTAATAGATCTTTAGCATATCACAGACGTATTTGTTCCATGAAAACTAGCTAAATTTAGAATATCAGCAACAAAATGAAAGAGAAGATGCTAAAATCTATAAATGTTTTTTGCAAATATTTCTTAGTAATTAATACGCTATAGAAAACCACTGGCAGTTCTCCCTGTTTTAAGAAAACCTCCTATCAGGGAGGTCATATCAGAATGACCCTGCTATTCAGCAGGGTTCAGGAGTCTGATTTATTTTAATAGAGATTTTGTCAAATAGTTTTAGCTCATAACAGCCTATCAAAAAGCCTAGCCTACAGACCACAGCTCCCTAGTTGGCATGCAAGTTGGTAGAGTGCAGAAAACCTTGGCATATCCATTCCCAGCAAATGGGTCTGAGCCAAATCAAGCACACACAAAAAAGTAGTACAAACCCTGAAAAAAAGTGGGAGAAACACTATTCTTCCACAACCACTATGGGTAATACAAACAGAACTTCTAGCTGTGCTTCCTTCAGGACTGTACAACTACTCGCCACCCAATACTGGCCATTAAGCTGCCTGAGCTCAGCATGAGATCACATTTATAATCTGCTGAGAACATCATCACAATTATTGTAATATTCCATCACTGGATACTTCAAATATGCATCACCTTACAATATGATTTTATGTCTGATAATAAAAGCCACAACTCAGGTCTGAATGTTCAGAAATGCATTTGATGAAGGGAATCCTGGCTGAAATGCGAAAAAGTGAAAGCCTGTAGTGAAATACTAAGGCCCGTATTCAGGCTGCAAGTGTAGAGTTTCAAAACCACAGGGAAGTCAGTGGCTTCCAAAGAGTTCAATGGGAAGGATGAGGTCCATATCTCCGATGTAAATTAGACCACCTATTTAGAAACCTGTGTAATGTCCTCACACTTGTAAATGCTCTTGAAAGATATCAGTAAAAGATTAAAGACAGTCAGAGATGGTATATGAATGAAAACCTGTTTGTTTTATCATTAAAGGCGTACACACTTAAAATGATTCAGGTAATAGGGCATTCAGAGTCTCCATTTACCAGATTGTATTGTAGAATGAACTCTCATGAAACAAGGTGTTCAAGACAAGAGCAACATTATTATTAGCTGCATGACCATACATTTCTGTATATTTGGAAATATCTATTTGATATTTGTAGTGTTTATTGGTATCTCAGATTACTCCATGACAGTATTAGAGAATTACATTTGCATAATTAGACCCACTCGAATACCACAATGTTTATCCTTACGTAACACACTTTCTCATCAATAATTTATGTAATTTCAGCAAGGTATGTGGAAAGTCCTGGTATTCCATTCCAATTCAAGGAGAAATAAACACATTCAGCCAAGTCAATTCTGTTATCATTTAAAAGGAGTCAGTATGACTTTTCATTTCCTGTTTAGAAAATATTTTTCAGTGCTACTCCTGCTTTTATTATCATATCATAACTCTAAAGTTTTATTTTCAATGGTAGGCAATTAATAGACGGTTGTTGCAACTATTAGACCTCTGCACTCATAACTGAAAGAAGCATAACATAGATTAATAAATGATACCTGAATTCATAAAAACCTCACCTCTTGTAGACGGTCAATGTACATACGACAGGTCTCCAAGTCACAATCTCCACGTACAACTATAATTCCTAGCGGAATGGCTGGAAAATCAAAACCAAAGAAAAACCTCTTTAACTGAAGCCCCTTGAACTTTAAAAGATTTGCAACATGCTTTGGTGGTTTTTTTTTCTTAATGTACTCACCAAAACTTTCTACTATCTAAATCTTAACAGTTATTTAAAAGCAGGAACATGTTATTCATCATTAGTTTCATCCATTTATAATTAGCAAATATTTCAGTTTTCAGCTATCTTTCACAGTGAAGAGGCTAAAACACGTTCAGCTAAATTATGTACTTCATTGTCTAATGTCAGCATCAATCACTGACTACAAAGAAAGGAATATACCTCAGAACAAGAGTTTAAGGGGGTGCTCTTATACATGGAAATAAGAGAGTTATATTTCATTTTCAGAACTCTTAAAAGTCTACAAAAATGATTTAAAGTAATGAAAGTCACAGCCTGATTTCAGAGAAAACTATCCAGCACCATGTTATTTTGATGTAAGACTGCCTTCAAATCAAAAAAGACATTGCTCCATCTACACACAAAATTGACACATCTCCATATTTTCTCAGAGAAAAGAAGAGAACTTGTAAAAATACAGCAAATAATTCCCCTCAGCTGAGGGCAGCACTTTTAATAACAGAGGATTTAAGTTTCCATAGCCATTCTGCTCTTGCAGCTGAAAAAATAGCAAAAACAAACCCACAAAAAGAACAAAAGATAAAAAAGATACACGTGAGTCCACAAGGAAGGTACCAAGAGAGCTACCTACTAAGATCTCATTAAATAAAAAGAAAACAAGTGAAAACTCTTGAGTACCTCATTTTCTAAAACTGAATCACTGAATGAAGTTCTTTTTTCTCCCTAGAGGGTCTTTAAATCAAACAATGGCCCCAAAAAGTAGGGGAGCAGCAGGAAAGAGGTTTAAATCCTCATATGAAGTATTCCAGAAGGGGAGCAGAATATCAACTCATAAACAATTGTGGCAACTGGATAACAAGAAGCAACATAAAGTCACTGACAGTTCTGAGATAAATAGAAAAAACAGTGCTGCAACCCTTCCTGCCATTCAAAAAGAAGTTGATTAAGAGGGAGAGATATTTATCTACCGAGAAGCTCTTCTTTCTGATAAGAGAACAAGACAGCACTAAAAGATAATGGGGTATGTGGCTCATATTTTTGTGGCCCACTGAGGCTAGAAGCAGAAGGAGAAGCTCAGTGGTTTCGGGGAGGAGAGAAGGGGAGCACCTGCAGCAGTCAAGGTCATTACGGGCCTCAGAGGCCGGTGCAGGGCCCTAGGGACACATCAACAATGCTGCCAGCATCGTGTTTGGAAAGCAATTTGAACAGCAGAACAGCTATGAAGCCAGGAAAACCAGAGGCAGGGAAAAAAAGCCGGAGGAAGAAAGAGCGTAAAGAAGAGATAGGTAGGAAGACTAGTGAAGAAGGGAAGAGCTCGCACTCCTCCTGGAGCAGCACTGACATCCGAGAGCAATGCCAGTCCTCTGGCACATTTTCAGAAAGGCCAGAGGGGAACAGTGCTCATTGCAACCTCCCAGGTTTTTTTCACTACAGAACAGAGACTGAGAGACAAGCGAGTGGAAGGAGGGTCAGTCGCAAGGTTTGCTTTACACACTCCGACGCTCTGGATTACAGACTGATTCTCTTTCATTAGCGTTTATTATTGCTTAACCTGCTCTGACAGGAGACCCTTAAGCTCTTTGTAGGGAGTACTTAACAGCTATCTCCTTTCAGTTCAGCAGTTCCCTCTGCAGCCCTTACAGAAAAAAGATATTTCTTAACTTCATTTATAACACTAAAAAGTGAATTGCAGCAGACACAACTACCCCTCCAATAGCTATGGAGCACTAGGGAGCTACACCACTGGCTCATAAACTGTCACCACAGATTTTGCCTCTTTTCTATTGAATTCCTTCCTCTTTCGAGGAGTATATGCACTTAATGGGGACCGGAGCTTTGACCTGCCAAAACAACACAGCTAACATAGAACTGAAATCCTTAACTATCGCCATTCCTGACAACCCATAGGAGAAGGATCTTACGAACATATGGAATTCTAAAGAAATCCACCAAAATGTCTGTAAAGAAAACACTAATATGCAATAGGTAACTTAGTGGTGACACTTACGGGTCTCATCTAACAAGTGAAGAAGAAAGTCATGATTCAAAGTTTTAATTAAATTATGTCCCATCTATTCTTGGCGGTCATAGAACAATTGTGGAATTCTGGGCTGAGTGACTCTGTCCTTAAAAAGAAATGTACAGCTTTTGCTGCCTGGAAATCCTGTGTTAGCATGATCTATGCCTTTTGGGGTCAATGGCTAGCTAAGGGATAAGGTGCATGAGGTGCTTCTCAAATGGTTCCCTTCCATATGGTTCAAGCTCATTTGAAAAACCTTTTAAGTCATTACTGGATAACACTGCAGTATATGCTAAAATGTTGCTTGACAAAGGTTTTTTTGTTTGGGATTTCTTGTGGGGTTTTTTTGGCTTGTTTTTTTGAAAGACCCATTTGGATTTCAGCAAGGAAAATGTTCCCAGCCCTCAATTTTATCATAAACCACAGTAAGTATGCACAATGCACCACACAGTCAAGATTTTTGAAGTGCTTCACAATCACTGCTGTTTGAAAAACAAAAATAAATCTTTAATGATTAATAATGGAAATGAAATTGTGAGATCGTTGCTCATTCTAAATGCAGGGCAATGCTGTGCAATAGGAGCAAAATGAATTAAGTTATGATAAATCAGTTAAAGGCATAAAGTTAACATGTACGGCATTCATTATCATTGTGGACAATTTCAGCCAGGAATAAAGGAGCTTCTACCTTTTCTGAATAGCCCAGTGTGGATGAGGATGTGAACAGTACAGAACAGTGCTGTGGGACACGTGATTACTAGATATGCCAGGTGAGAGATGGAAATACAAAGTCTTGCATTAAGAGTATAGGCACTGCAGAGCAACTTTCCCATACATCTACACACTGTCTGCTCCTGTGAATATATGGATATATCCATACACGGGAATATGCCAAAAATAAGGAATAGTCTCAGATGATAAGCCAAGCCACAGCATTCAAGCACCAGACATTTTTCTCCCGAGGCACCTGTTCTTCTGGCCACTTGCACCCAGCTCCCAGTTTCTTTGTGCTCCCTGAATGATGAAAAGGACTTTGTCCAGGGAGCTGTGGATACAGACTCTAATGCTGCAGTGATGAGCAGCAATGCAAGAACCTCAGGGGATGAGACAGGCAGACAGTTGCTTCATATTCTGAACCAGTACTGTGGAAAGCTTTTTGTTCCTAGCAACACTAACCAAAAT
>NW_009598446.1:8515-31452 GCF_000690535.1 Cariama cristata | reverse complement strand
CAGCAGGAAGAGGGTTGAGTAGATGCAGCAGTGTGGCTAGTGTGGTGCTCTAATTAACTGCAAGATTAGTAGTGATTTCCTAAGTCCTCATGAAATTAGTTATGGAATTTATAAACAACAAATAAGTCTTCCACCTATTAACTGCTCATTATGCTGAATATCTAATGCTAGTGAACTCTTTAATAGTATTGAGGACACAAATGGAAGAAGCCTGAATATACTGCATATAGCACCATGAAGAAAAAAAAATAAAAAATTCAATTAACTTCCCCATTTATTGTTATGAAAGGATTCAATTTGTGATCCAAACACCATGATTAACCCACTCAAATCCCAAACAAAACAGCCTCAAGATAGATCATTGAGGTAGATGTGAATGCCAGGAAAGCTCATTCTGAGTCTGAAGTACCTCAGGGGACTGGGGAGACTAGACATTGGGCTGTAAATGTTTAATGTAGCAAATAAAGGATCCTCACTACTGAAGATGTTATAAGAATGTCATTTTCCTGAGGGGATTCCACTGATATTAGAAACATGAAGGACCAAGTAAATTCTTGGGAGAGAATTCTAAAATATTCAGACATTTATATTAAGAGGATTGGCTTTCCCAGTATGGTTTTAATATAACTGAGTTTGTACAAAAGGATTTTCTTACCACATAAATCTAAGCCATGTGTCTCTTCAGATGTCTTTTGTTTATTATGGTGACAAAACCTAAGCCTCCTTAGCTTTTTTGGTTGCTAGTTTTCTTTGCACTAGTGGTCCATTTTTAAAATCTTCATATGTCAGGAGGTAAAACACAGTGGAAGTTACTCAACTAAACCAGACCACGTTTGAGAAGGCGGTCATCCCCTCCAGGCTGTCAGTAACTTCTCTAATACCCTGCCACAACAAGGAAGAAGCTGTCCGACTCAAATGAAGAGACAACTTGTCCCAAACACCACACAGAAGGGAACAGGTTATAGAAAGAAAACTATGAAGAGCTGGGAATTGAAACTGGCAGGGAATGGATGTCAGATCTAAGAGCTGAAAGAAGAGGTCTGGCTGAACAATGAATAAGGATTTCAGATTAAGAAAAAGAACGGGAACCTGAGATGCGAGATCTGCAGAAACAGACTAAGACAGGCAGGAAGGACATGTGTGGGATAAGATAGCCAAAGGGGACAAAGAGGACCGAAAAGATAAAAGGAAATCAAATCAGAAAAGTGATAAGAAAAGGAAATAGGAGAAGTAGAACATGCACAGAAAAATCTCAAAGAAAAGTCTATGGCAGAAAGACAAACTATAGCATGATTTCCTGGAAAGTCTGAAATGGAACTTAATATTCTTGTGTCTTCCCACCACTATAGAGCAAATATATATCTATTTGCAGTACTGTTCATCTTTTCTAGTTTAAAGGAGATGGCAAACTTACTGGTGACAGTTTGCCCACTAGCTCAAAAGGCAGACCACTGTTGAACGTAGGTATGCCCCATGTGGTGTCAAGAGAGGGTAGATTTAGATTTAGAAACTATTCTATGAATCTATAACTCAATGATATGAGATAAGATTTCAATGGCTTGGATTTACTCCTTCCCCCAAACACAGGCAATGACGTACACTGTTAAATAAATGTTACTATGACTACAAGATCAAGAGCTCAAAGTTTCAGCACCTGCATGTATATTCATTGTGCTACTGCCTTTCATTATCTGACCACATTCTGTTTTTTCTTCTGTTGGATTCCTGTGTCTTTCTAATTTTTGAATATGTGTGTGTGTATGGGTGATGGCCAAAGTGAGAAATCTAATTCATTGTGCTGTCTGGACAAAGCCCACAAGGTCTCATCCATCAAAAGGCAAGAAGAGATATTTCCTTTGGCACAAGCAATGCCTTTGGCAACTTTCTCTTTGTTTTTGTCATTTTTGCTTCAGTTACAAACATTTATCAGTGGTTTGCATCTGTATACACCAGCATGAGAATCTGGGAGATCAGTGGTAGCAGAGTTTCCAATATTTAACTCACTAATGACTTCTCACCTGGTTTCATCTTGCTAGGTGACTTTAAGCAACCCATCCAACCCTCTCAGTTTCAGATCTTACTAAAATCACTGTGACAGAGAAATGCATGAACTAGCTAATATCTACACAACACATATTGAGAAAACAAAGCTGTTAGAGCAAGGCAGTGACTTTTCAGCAGAGTGAAATTTAGTAGACAGTCTGTAGGTGATGCTGCCTTTTACAGAGCTTCTACAGATAAGCCACCATGTCCTCCAAGAGACTCCTGACAAATAAATGGCCATTGGTTCTTCCTTTACAGGATGAAAGAGGAGGTTTGTAGCTACACAATCCATCCCACTTAAATGCATCCAGGTCAAAGTTGCTCCCAACATGAGCACATTTCCTTCAGTGGCTAATCTCCCCTGTCCTGACTCCATCTGCTAATTCAGGTTTCCCGCATCATATCATCTAGCAGGAGATCCTCTGCTCCCCTCTGCCCTTTACATTATGGATATTCAGGATGTAAATACCAACTCCTTAATGTTGACATTTTCTTATTTAGTTAGCTAATCAAAATCACATGGAAGTCTCCAAGTTAACTTCACCTGCCATTTCCCTGAGCTTTAAAGAGCCAGAATACATTTCATAGATCAAGGATTCTCAAACTGTGGTAAGTGCATCACTGGTATGAGGAAGCTACAGTGGACAAGCTTGTCACTCCGTGTACCTCCGTGTACCTGATAAGAACTCCTGGCCCCAAAACCCTCATATAACCCACAGAAATTAAAGGCAGGGACACATGCATTATAGACATCTGGCTAGATATAATCAGAAAGAGACAAAAATTTGAGGTCAACATCACATCATGTTACACCACCCCACACACACATACACAAAGCAAGGAGGCTGCAGAGAAAAGGATTGTTAGATTACAGATGGTTCAATTGTTATACATATGGAAGTAAATTTTCTTCAAAAATTGCTTTTTAATCTAGTATACCATTTTATTCAAGAGCAGATAAGGAACAACTGCCTCTGTGTAAAAGACAGTGTAGGAAATGCGAAGCTGCTACAGAGCTGAGAGTTGTTTCTGATAGTGCCACCACTGCAGTTGGGTATGATTCCTCCTTAATCTTAGTGGTATCGAGCAAAGATTGTTCTCCATGGCTAGGGCATACAAAACAACAAGTTAAGGGCAGTAAGAACTGACATATTCTATTAAAAAAAACCCAACTGTACAGCTACTGTTGACAGTGAGCTATTTCACCACTCAAACTTCATGGTGCAAGTCTACGATAATGTTGACTGGAAGGACTAAGAGTTGAAGACCACTTGGTCACTAACTAGTTTATGATTGGTATGTTTGTTGTTGATTTTTTTTTTTTTTAAATACAATTAGTTTCTGCATATACTTCCATTGTCAGGAATTTCTTAGTAACATTGGAAAAGCTAAAAGAGGATGTCAAACAGAGATTTTGCTATTTTAAAAATAACTTAATTGTTCCCCCATAATGCTGCTTTAGATCATACTTTCCTGCAATAGCAGGAAATTAGAGAGACTGCACAGAAGATATGCAGCCAAGAGAGACAGAATTAAGTTCTGTCCAACTAGAAACATCAGTCTGACTCACTTTTTAATATGACAGTCTTGGTTATGGTCATGTAATGTACAGCTATCATATTGGGCAGAAGGTGGTGAAGCTGGCAATTAGGGCGACAAGTGTTTGGGGCACCTATAGGGAGGTGTTACAGAAAACAACTACATCTGCAGCAAAGAACATTACAACATAACTAAAATGCCAACATATATCCCTTTCTTAAAAGGATGCATGGAAGCATCCACTTTCCTCGCTGAAGGATCAATAAGCATCCTCTGTACCATCATCAGTCATCCCACAGATAATACTGAGACATTGACAGACGAAAGAATGAAGGAGAAAAGAAGCAGCATGGGGAAGGAAGAAAGGGACAATTCGGAAACAACACCTTAGTTAAATGCCAGCTGGAATGATAGGAAAAGTAGAAAGCAGGAGAATGGGCTAAGAACAGCCCTTCAGAAGACAAAATTACATTCTTTAATTGCTATGGAGGCTTTTAAAATGAGGTGTCTACCTTCAGCAAAGTGAAGATTAATCTTCATGGAACAGTTTGTATGATGAGTTGTTATATGTTGGGAAGTGCAATTTTAAGTGAAGTAGTTGATAGAATCAAATCAGTATCTTAAGCGAACAAGGGGAGTGAAATGTATTTACTGTGAGTTAAAATGATCCAGATTATTACACTGATGTCAGAGCTTTCAAAACTCTATTATGGAGATATGTAACACACAAAACCCATAATAGCTTCATCGCTACTCTCCCTTCAGGGATAACTCATTATTAACTGGCTTCCTTTTCCTGTTCAGATTGCTGAGAGATTCTGGTTTGGTTTTCAAATTATTTAGGGAGGTAAAAGTGCTTTTAATCCTTGTGGGCAGCGAATGGATATTAGGTATAGTATTCTGGCATTGAGTTGTAGGTATTCTGCCACAGCCTGGACCGATATGTAAATTGAATCTCCTGCAGGCATCTAGGGAGACATACATGCACCTGAGAGCTCCAGTCATGCTGAAGGAAGCTAACCCTCTTATAGTAACAGGCCTTGTAGAAACAAGGCCCAACACAAGTGCTCTTGCATTCTGCTAGTGCACAAGTACGATCTACATTTAAATTTTTAATTCAGACTAACAAAACTTCATTTATTCACCTGCCATGGAAATTTATTTATTTTTACTCCCCTGCCCTTCAATCACTTTCTTTGGTAAAGAAAGGAGAGTTGCTTCTCCTCCCTCAGCACTTCCTTCTTCCCCCTTTAGCCAAGCAACTTTCAGTGGCAATGCTCCATGAAATTATTTGCACATGAGGATGTAGACAGCATGCTTATTTCATGTAAGTATTTGCTTATAGAGCCAGGTAGGCACCAATCCATAGACCTGCCACTAGAAAACCATTTAAAATTTAATCAGTTAGTTATGTCAGAAATGCAATTAAAATGGCTATCTACTCTAAGTTACGTAGTCTTCCAGTGTAACCATGCAGCTTGATGATTGGCTATGCCTCAGTTTCCAGAAGACATGCCAGCATCTTGCAGTTAAGTCACACGAAAACTCAGATATAATTTCTATGTACAGTGAACCGCAGGGATTTTCCATTTTTTACTTGATGGAATTCAAGGACCTGGCTTGAATATTTAAAACAGTTTGGTTTCTGACTGTTTAGAGAGCACTTCTCTTCCTGTACATAATTTTATTCAGTTGTAATTAGGATCATGCAGAAGTCCTTAAATCAAGGTCAGTCTCATGAAAACTATTCGTTATGAACCAGACAATTCTCATAAGAGACACTTAAGTTATATGTCCAGAAAAGTAGGCTGATGACTATCAGCATATGCTGTAAGTCATATGTCCCTACACAGGACATTCCTAATAACTGCAAAGGGTAAGGTGAGGCATCTTTCCTGATTTATTGTAGGTTGACAGGGAAATTATTTGCTTTCTCATATTTTAATGTAAAAACAGTAATGCACAAGCATTACTGAGACAGCTAAAAGAGGACAGATAGGAAAAACAACTTCATGAAAAATGTCTGGGGAGAATACTCCAGTCCAGCTATGTTATATTATCAAGCTGGTCATATAGTAACTTGAAAGAGACACAAAAGGGTCTCACTGTAAATGACCAGCCAACGCCCAAAAGCAATAATTTTAACTCTTGATGGACAAACATCTACCTTTTAAATGAAAACCTCTTAAACACACATCCAACAAGTGATCAAATGCATGTGAAATCTAAAACCAAATCTCAGAGGTGCTAGATCATTCTCTGGCATCTTTTTATAATGTTATCATTATGGTTTTTTTGCAGGTGACAAATAACAAATACTCATTTACAACTACAGTGACAACAGTGTAAGAAGTTGTATATTTTGTGTCAGAATGTGTCAATGTCTCTTAAGGACTACATAACATGTACTAAATACACACACACAACATGTACGTCCATAGTGAGGAAATAGGAGGATAGTTCTCCTCAGATAGGAAACCATAAGAACCACCATCAAACAACCAGAATTTTTTCTGACAGGGTTACATAGATGTAGGTTCACTATGGCCTGAAGTCTACTCAAGGACAAACTCCCAATTTAAACTTGAAGCAAATTCTTCTCCAGTGAGCCATAATTCTCATCCTGTTAAAATTCTTCTCAGTCCACTGATGAAGGCTTTGATTGCTTTGACCCAAAATCCACTAACAGAAACCTCAGAAAAGGCTGTCGGGACCTATATTAAAATTTAAGTCATTTCAGTTCTTCTGGTGGAAGGAAAGCTGGTGAACTAGGAGAATAAGGAGCGGTGGAACTAGAGGAGTGAAACAGTTTAACTATCTTCCAACAGTAAGATAAGCAAACCAATTAAAAGGATTGTCATCCTGTAATTACCAGAGCGCTCTGTATTACAGAGGGAGCTGAAGCTTTGCTGCACAACAAACAGTCATGCTTGTAATTTAATATGAATAATGAGCCAGATGCATGAACAAGACTATTAAATTGTTATCACAAGCAGCCGTGTCCCTCATTGATTGATGACTCTGTGTGTCACCAAGGAAAGGAACTCCATTTTTAAGGGTGGATTGGCATCACCAATGTTGCCAAAGCAACCACTGTCTGCTTTTGACTTACCCCTGAATGTGGCAATTAAACCATTACATGAGGAAACAAAACAGTGATTATTCTCTTATGTGGAAAACTAAAGGCTGTTAAAGAATAAGGGATTGGGGAAGCCAGATTTGTTTCCCAAGATAAATGCACCTGTGCAAGAACCACATTCAAGGTCAGAGCACATTCTCAATATTACATTTATCATGGTCCTCCACTCAGTTTCAGATCTTATGCTAATCATAAAATCTGGAATAGTTTTATATGCTAGTAGAAACACAGCAGAATCAACAGAAAGACAAGAATAAAAAAACAACAGGTGTGAAAAACACTTATTTTACAGTAAATCAACTTACAGAAGGCATAGTTAAGTAAGAAAACAGGTGAATTCTCTATATATACTCTTTATAAAGAGAGTATTTATAGAAAAAGAATATGTATGTGCATATACACAGATAGATGAACATACATTCCACATGACTCATCCAAAAATGTATGCTTGACATTGTGTTTGGTGTTTTTTCTTTTTGTGGTTTTGAGGTTTTTTTGTTAATGTAAGATTTATATGGAATATTCTACCAAAAGCAGCTACAACTTGGCTTCTTCCAACTTACAAGCTTCCCGGAGTTTTTCCTTGTCGTAATGTAGCCCCTCATATTCTTGTAAATTAATCCTGTTCACTCTGATCCGCAGGCGATCTGGGATGGAATGAGGACTGCAAGAAAAGAAGAAAGCCTCTTAGACAAAGCGTTCCATGGAAAAGCAAAATGAAAACAGGGTATCAAGTGATTTTAATCTTCTCAGAAAGAAGAAAAAGAGCAAGCCTCTTCAAAACTGGGCCAGCTTCTCACAGGCCCATAACTGCATTTAAAATTATTACTACCCACTACACATGGACATTACACCTTAAATGATAAGCAAGATCAAGAATCCCATTTGCTGGCTGTGTGGTCTAGAATTGTAAAGGTTTTTCTCAGTTCTCTGATCTCTGTATAGCTATCCTCTGCTGTTTGCCTTTTTGTACATCCCTAGGCCCCTACCACAGCCAGTAGATCTGCCAAACTGTGGTTCAAGACACAGATACTTTCTTGGGAAATCTCTCAGGACAACCATTCCTCTGCCCATGATAACATTCACCCTCATTCCTGGAGGACCCTCATTCAGCATCTCTGTTCTGGGAAACGGGCAACAGAAACATGGCTAAGAACTGGATTTCCAAAGTAGTGAGTTCAATACAGAAAACCCAGGAGGACTTTCAAAAGCAAGTAGCGCAGTACAGGAATCCCATTTCCACAGATTTCACCCAGATTTAGCTACCTCAACTGTCTACGCAATTTTGAAACACTCGGTGCGTCCCTATCTATAAATTTAAGTGTCCATATATTAATAGAAATTTGTCCTGAAAATCTTTGATTTGATTTCATGCTGGCTTCCAGCTTACCATAACCTATTATTTGATTTGTATGTAAGTTTATCTAAATGCTGTGTAAATTAACTTGGGCACATTTGCATTTTCCACTTAAAAAAAAAAACACACAACAAAACACAGATAACCTGTGTATTATAATGTGCATAGCAAATGTCTGTCCTATAGAAACTACCCTCTGGGTCAGTTAAAAGTAGATTCTTCATTCCGTGTTTCCACCAAAAGATCATCCATTTTCTCTGTTTTAAACTAGTTAGTAACAGAACTCTGCCAGTAGTATTATTGCCTAACACACACACTGCCTTTTAAAAGTTAAAATAGCGTGCACCATCATAAATATACAGGTTCATTTCTTTCTTTGTCTCAATTTCAAAATATTTCACCTACAGCATTTGCACTGCTAGTGCAGGACAAGCTACATCTCACAAATGCAAACTTCTTTTTTCTTTTTGAACAAGTGAGCAATTTTCATTTTGTCCAGGAAAAACTGCAGACCTAACAAAACTCATGGTTTGTGGCCATCTCTTGGTAGAGCCATGGGGACTGCAATTAGCAATTATTTCAGTGTCAACTTATTGCATGATTTCTCTCTGTTGGTATAAACTGCTCTGTCACATCTGGACAGATGAAAATAAAGATTGAAAAATCAAGTCCCAGTTAAAAAAAGCTCTATTGGCACAAGTACTCTTTGACTAAAAAGTGGTAAAGGATAATGAATTGAGGGTGTCTCCAAACTGGAGTGCAAGACAACATACTAAGAGGAGCTGCACTGAAGAAATTCACATTCTGGGCAGGAGTTTCTATATTAGTGATGAAAATGAACCTAAGATACATGAAGAATAGCTTAGAAGAAATCATAAATGCTTAACAGTGGCAGCAAGACTGACACACCCAGAAGCATATAGGCTACCCAATGTTTTCCTTGTGCTAACAGACACGGACTGTTGTGTCAAAGTGCCCCAAGATAGCAGCAAACTGCCCAAAGATAAGCTTTTGCAGTTTGATGACAGACACCCGGGATGGTAACTTCCAGCACAGCTTCAGGAGGAAGTTTTCTAAATCAGGTGCCACTAGACCATACTACAGAACAGCCCTCTCCACCTGCAGGCTTGCCAACTGGCTCAGCAACCCAGAGAAGATGAGTGCTTGCAAATGGAGGGGAAAGGTACACAGTTAGAACAAGAACATAATGGCACCGAGTCTTACATTTTCTTCCTTTTCTTTTTAAAACAGGTTTAAATGTCACATTGCTAACTAAGAAATGAACATAGTCTGAGGAACTATTTTGCCTTCCAAATTCTATAAAATACAAGTTTCAAAAATGAAAATCATAGAAGACTTTATTTTTAGTCAAGAAAAGATAAGAAAATGTTTAAGTTAGAAAACATGGGAATTTAACTGTATAGTCTTTGTCTGAAGGGAGAAAATACATAATTCACTGCATGTAGTAGGGTTCACTAAAATGACAGACTGACAGCTTGGAAAAGTGAAGTCTTTTATGCACTGGTACAATACGGGAAGAAGCTATGTTGCTTTTCCCACAATGTTCTGCCACCGCACATTACGATGAAGGTAGATCAGTTTGCCAGCGGATCGGTTCACAACCTGGGGATTGTTGGTGAGTGTCAGGGAGGGACTGCTTGTGAATTACCTCCACTTCTTTGAAGTCAGCTGGGAGGAAAAGGGATGGGGAGACAGGAGAATTCCGCTAATTATTTCTGTTGTAACACTCAACCATGCTACAAATACAGCCATACTTGCTATGTGCTGAATCAAGCCCAGTGTAAACCCAGCCCAAAAAACTGTCTTAAACTGTTGCTTCTCCTGGAACCAGAATCAAATCTAGTTGAAATCCTTGAGCAACCCAAGATGGAACTCTATAAAAAGTATGCTTTCCAGTCTCCAGTTCAAAATAACTACTTGACCACAGCTGATACTGCTGTGCAGGAATTACTCAGCCCAGCACAGGGGATGTTTGCCCACCAAAACAAAACTGTACTATAGCCTCCACCTACTTGTTCTTTTACTATTTCTTCCTTGCTAGAGACCTCATCCATGTGTGATGCTCAGACCCTCCTTTTTTCTCAGTGACCCTGTGCTGTGGTGCTCAGTGCTGCCCTCCATACTGAGGGAAAACAGTTCAGTACCGGAACTTTGCATCTTCCCAAGGCAAACTATAATTTTAACTCCTAATAGAAGATCACCGACTCCTTTTTCTGCTTGATTTGTCCTTTTAGATCTTCCATAGCAGATATCCAAGTGATACTTGTCTTTCCAACACCCATTGCATCCCAGCAACCTACTGATGTCCTTCACCACCAGAGATGAATTTGTTTATGTATTTTTGTAGCTCTGCACTGTTTGTGCAGAATTTACTACAGCTACAAGGTCTTTAATACTTCCCACTCACAATTTCACTTCCTCTCTTTCAACACATTGACCTTTCTCATGTTCCTTACTGCATGGCAGGACAGGAGTGTGC
The DNA here is from genome assembly GCF_000690535.1 of Cariama cristata. Taxonomy (NCBI): domain Eukaryota; kingdom Metazoa; phylum Chordata; class Aves; order Cariamiformes; family Cariamidae; genus Cariama; species Cariama cristata. The sequence goes on along the minus strand of NW_009598446.1, from coordinate 20,874 downwards.
CCAATACAGGCAAATGGAGACAAGCTATGCTCTGTTGTGGGAAATACTGGGGACAGGGTGGGTAACCTTCTCTCCAGCTTCGGTTTCGCCCTGTGAACTTGTCTCAGTCCTGCACTTGTTTCCACTTCCAGATGTCGAGGTGAAACAAATCCAGCAAACCTGGGATCACTAAAACCAAAAATGGCTAATGAATTATTTTTCATCTGATCCAGAGCAATCATCATTGAATCAGAAGTGATTTTAAAAGTTGCTGTTTCAAGCTTTCTGTTCTGTACTTACACGTAACAATCATGTTTGAATTTTCAGAAATGATAATTACTTCTATGGTACCTGGTTAAGATAAGAGGAAGGGGAAAAAAAGGAGCTATGTACCCAAGTTCACATACCTAATCTTTGACAGAGGCAAGAATTCAACAGGATTCTTCAGCCCAAAATTCAGTCTCTTATTTCCCAATGCCATCTACCCTTTCCTGCCCAAGGCTACCTCTTTAGGGTAAAAGTAAGGTTTTCAATAACAGTATGGTGATTCTTTTGTATTCTTTTTTTCCCCCAAGAGTTCTACCAAGATTTTTTACTTGTAGCTGAAAATGAAATGCCTGAAAATACTCTGATGATTGTCTGAATAGATATTATTACAAACAACTCCAATAAACGTCCATATTACCTACAAAGATGTTTTGTTTCATTATCATCCAGATCCAAGACTTAAATTCTCTTGGAAGATAATGTAAAAAAAATCAGCAGAACTATCTTCCTTTTATAGCGCTTTGCTCGTAACAACCCATTTGGCATAAAAATCACAGCATTATAGAATGGTTTAGTTGGAAGGGACCTTAAAGATAATCTAGTTCCAACCCCTCTACCATGGGCAGGGACACCTTCCACTACCCCAGGTTGCTCAAAGCCCCATCCAACTTGGTCTTGAACACTTCCAGGGATGGGGCATCCACAGCTTCTCTGGGAAACCTGTTCCAGTGTCTCACCACGCTCACAATGAAGAATTTCTTCCTAATATCTAATCTCAGTCTTCCCTCTTCCAGTTTAAAACCAATGCCCCTTGTCCTACCACTACATGCCCTTGTAAAAAGTCCTTCCCCAGCTTTCTTGTAGGCCCCCTTAGGTACTGGAAGGTTGCTCTAAGATCTCCCTGGAGCCTTCTCTGCTCCAGACCGAATAACCCCAACCCTCTCAGCCTGTCTTCATAGGAAAGGTGCTCCAGCCCTCTGATTATCTCTGTGGCCTCCTCTGGACTCGCTCCAACAGGTCCATGTTGCTCTTGTGTTGAGGGCCCCAGAGCTGAATGCAGTACTGCAGGGGGGTCTCATGAGAGCAGAGTAGAGGGGGACAATCCCCTCCCTTGACCTGCTGGTCACGCTGCTTGTGATGCATCCCAGGACACAATTGGCTTTCTGGGCTGTAAGCACACGTTGCCAGGTCATGTTGAGCTTCTCATCCACCCACACCACCTAGTCCTTCTCCTCAGGGCTGCTCTCAATCTATTCTCCACCCAGCCTGTATCTATGCTTGGGATTGCCCCAACCTGGGTGCAAGACCTTGCACTTGGCCTTGTTGAACTTCATGAGGTTTGCATGGGCCTACCTCTCAAGCCTGTCAAGGGCCCTCTGGATGGCATCCCTTCCCTCTAGCATGTTGACCACACCACACAGCTTGGTGTCACCAGTAAACTTGCTGAGGGTGCACTCAATCCCACTGTCCATGTCACTGACAAAGATGTGTGCCAGTCCCAGTACCGACCCCTGAGGAACACCACTCATCACTGGTCTCCACTTGGACATCGAGCCGTTGACCACAACTCTTCAAGTGCGACCATCCAGCCAATTCCTTATGCACTGAGCGATCCATCGATCAAGTCCATGTCTCTCCAATTTAGAGACAAGGATGTCATGTGGGACATTGTTCAATGCATAAGTCCAGGTAGATGACATCAGTTGCTCTTCCCTTATCCACCAATACTGTAACTCTGTCATAGAAGGTCATCAAATTTGTCAGGCATGATTTGCTCTTAATGAAGCCATGTCTCTTCTCACTGATCACCTCCTTATTTTCCACGTACCTTAGCATAGTTTCCAGGAGGATCTGCTCTATGATCTTGCCAGGCACAGAGGTGAGAGTGGCTGGTCTGTAGTTCCCTGAGATTTCCTTTTTTCCCTTTTTAAAAGTAGGGGTTATGTTTCCCCTTTCCCAGCCAGGGGAAACTTCAGCAAACCACCATGACTTCCCAAATATGACAGATAGTGGCTTAGCAAATTCATCCTCCAGTTCCCTCATATCCCACAGATGCACCTCATGAGGTCCCATAGACTTGTGCACCTTCAGGTTTGTTAGATGGTCTTGAACCTGATCTTCTTGTCCAGCGAGACCTGGACAGGCTGGAGAGGTGGGCAGAAAGGAACATGATGAAGTTCAAAGGTAAATGTAGGGTCCTGCACCTAGGGAGGAATAACCCTGTGCACCGGTACAGGCTGGGGGTTGATCTGCTGGAGAGCAGCTCAGCAGAGAAGGACCTGGGAGTCCTGGGGGCCACAAGGTGGCCCGGGAGCCAGTAATGTGCCTCATGGCCAAGGAGGCCAATGGTATCTTGGGGTGCATCAGGAAGAGAGTGGCCATCAGGTTGAGGGAGGTTATCCCCCCCTCCTCTACTCTGCCCTGGTGAGGCCACATTTGGAGTACTGTGTCCAGTCCTGGGCTCCCCCTAGGCCAAGAAAGACAAGGAACTACTGGAGAAAGTCCAGCAGAGGGCAACAAAGATGATCAGGGGACTGGAGCATTTCCCTTATGAGGAAAGTCTGAGAGAACTGGGTCTGTTCAGCCTGGAGAAGAGAAGACTGAGAGGGGATCTGATCAATACTTATAAATACCTTAAGGGAGGATGTCAAGAGGATGGGGCCAGACTCTTTCAGAGGTGCCCAGCGACAGGTTAAGGGGCAATGGGCACAAACTGAAATACAGGAAGTTCCAGCTGAACATGAGGAAGAACTTCTATACTTTGAGGGTGATCCCTGGCTGCTCAGACAGTTTCTCTGTATTCCTCCCAGGCCACCTGTCCTTGAATATTAACCAGCCTTCTTGGGCCCCTCTTCCCTCCAGGGCTTTATCCCATGGTACTCTACTAAACAGATCCCTGGAGAGGCCAAAGTCTAAAAGTTCGCTCTCCTGAAGTGCAGGGTAGTGAGCTTGCTGTGCATCCTTTTTGCTGCCCTTGAGCTTCATATTCCCCACTAGTCCCTCCTTGTTGGTAAGAACAAGGTCCAGCATAACACCTCTCCTCGTTGGCTCCTCTATCAGTCAGAGAAGGAAGTTATCATCAAAGTATTCCAGGAAACTCCTGGATTGCTTATGCCCCGCTGTGTTGTCCCTCCAACAGATATCGGCGTTGTTGAAGTCGCCCATGAGGGCCAGGGTTTGAGAACTATCTGTCTATAGAGGACTTCATCTGCTTGGTCTTCCTGGTGGGGTGGTCTGTAGCAGACCCCCACTATAATGTCACCTGCCCCGCCCTCCCTTGAATCCTGACCCATAGCTCTCAGTGAGTTCCTCATCCATCTCCAGATGGAGCTCCATGCACTCCAGCTGGTCATTGACATGGAGGGTAACACCCCCTCCTCATCTCCCCTGCCTGTCCTTCTGAAAGAGCCTGTATGCTTCCATTCCAGCACTACAGTTGTAGGAGCCATCCCACCACGTCTCTGTGATGCCAGTAAGATCAGAGCCCTGTAGGTATGCACACATCTCTAACTCCTCTTGTTTATTCCCCATGCTATGAGTGTTTGCATAGAGGAGTTTAAGTTTAGCCCCAAGATGAAGCTAACTTACTGTCTGGAATTCCTTTGTGCTGCTTTTCAAGTCCTCTCCTGCTGATTTGTGATCCCTCTCCAGGCTCTGGGCATCTGTTGCTGGCACTGGCATCAAACTGGTAGGAGTGGGATGGATTGAGGTTCTCCTCCCCTGACAACTTTAGTTTAAAGCCTTCCTCACCAGCTTGGCAAGCCTATGACCAAAGATGCTCTTCCCCTTCTCTGACAGATGGACCCCATCAGCCCCCAGTAGACCACATTTCTCAAAGTGAGTCCCATGGTCTAAGCAGCCAAACTACTAGGAAAGCTGTGAAAAATACTAGGAAAGCTGCGTAAAAGCAGTTATGGTAGGGCTTTTTGCTTCTCAGTTTTTAAACACTAGTTCAAGCATAGACTTTCTTGGCAACCATTATATTCTGGTTTGGCTAAAACAGGACTATTTATCCTTTCAGTAGATTTTGTTTCTTTCAGTTAAGTTTGTTCTAAGTAACTGCACCTTCTGAAGTTAGCGACATGTTTTTCAGACAGTGTCTGCTTTCACAATTGATAACGCTTGATGCTTACAGTTGTTACTAAAGTAACAGTGGAATTAATATGCAGAAAGGCCCATGTTTATACTTATTCCTATGGGAACCAAGGTCACTGCTGGCTCTCTTATATTAAAGAAGTGAAAAGACATAAACAGGTCATACCTGCAGAAAAGTGCGGACGAGACAGATAACCAAAAACTGACCAATGAAATATTCCATCCCATATACGTCATACTTAGTATAAAGATAAGGGATTACAGGGGTCAAGTTTCTTCCTTCATGGCTGGCAACCAACCACCCTGCTTGTTCTCCTGCCTCCAATCCCAATCCGTGTATTCCTGGAACTGGTGCATGTCAGCTGCCGAGTCCAATTCAGGACATCCTGGTGCCAGTCCTGCAGCAGCAGCGCGAGCCGCTGCAGCCTGCAATTCCCTGATCATCATTGGGAAGCTCAATATTGGTTTTGTATTTTTTTTTCTTTATTTCTATTATTAGTAGCATTAGCATTATTGTGTTCTTGTTCATTGTTATTGTTTTACTAAAGTAGTCTTAATTTTCCAACCTCTCTCCCCCTTTTCTCCTTTCTTTCCTCTTCCGGGGGAAGGAAGAGGTTAATAGAGAGCATCTGCCATCTGCTTGAAGTGCCAGCCCAGCCTTAAACAGTGACACATTATCAGTGAATTAGTGGTAGACCTAAGTCCTAGCACACAACTGGCCTCATTTCAAACACATCATCGCAATGGATAATCTGGATATCTTATAAAAGGGAGAGACGAAAGACAGACAGGAAAACAAAACAACTTCTCCAAGTCTATGTTTGGAGCCTTTACATCAAGGTGAAGGGATGGTAATGCTGACCCTGTATTCAGTGCTCAAGAAAACCTGCAAAAAGGAGAGGGGGGGGGGATGTTAAGCCCCATGCCAACACCTGCCAATCCTTGTTTAATTGCCATCTGCCTCCCTGCAACCTCCCTGTGAGGACAGGATAGTGTTTGGATGCCAAGCGGAGAGAGAAAGACAACACTGACTTCTGTAGCTATGCTAACTCACTACCTAATGCCATGTAAGAAAGAAAAACGTGCACCTTCTCTTTACAAATGTTATTTCCTGGCTTGAAGCTGGTGGAAACCTATTGCATCTGCAGCATCATCTTCTTGAGTCAAATTAGTCCTTTCACCTGAAAAGAAGTGAGCAAGCCCTTTTTATTCACTTGGAACTGGAGGAGGAAAAAGATCTAAAAACAACAGGAAATCTAAAATATTTTTGTTGCTCCAGGAGCTACACACACGTTCTCCAAAGTGCCTTTTAACTAGAAAATATCTAAAAGGATACTTCCCATGCTTTTGTAAAAAGTACAATTTTTTGGTACATCAGTACACTGTGTATCTCCAAATTTGCTTCTGTGTAAAAAACAAGCACACCATCTTAAACGTAATACATTACCTGAGGAGAAATAATTCTTTTCTACATCAAGTGTGGGAAGGTAATCAGCTGTCAGGGTTTCCTGTTCTCCTGTTTCTCCCTCCTGTTCATCCCCTTTTTATAAAGACAGGGTACCACTACTACATAAGCAAGCTGTGTGTGCTGAAACATACAGCTGGAGAGAAACAGAACTTGGCCTTTTGTCCATTTGGAAAGTTAGCTTAGTCATAACAATGTAACCTTGGAAAAAGCAGCCCTCTATAGAAAATAAACTATTATCAGAAATAGGAATGTTAAGAAGTCCTTTCTAGAGGGTAGAGATTTTATGTGCTTAGCTAAGTCCAGTCACAGGTAATATATTCATAACTCAAACACATATATATGTATGCATATATATACATCTATAAATATGCATGTATATATATACACATACGGACAAGACACATTTATTCAGTGACCGAAGTTTAATCGTTTTGTTGATGATTTATTCGCAAATATTCTTTGCTCTGTCAGAATACAGCTATTGGCTGACATTATGTCTCACTGAATTTTATTACCTCTTCAATATAGCTCTGGTTCTAAAATTCACTATGTGAATACTCATTCCTTGTGCTATCAGACTGGCAACTGACACCAGAGGATAATGTCCTCATCATCCAATTAACTCATTCACTCACAAAACTCATGAGCTCCATACAGAGCTCTACTTAACACAGCTGAGCAAAACATTTCCACTATCAATACCTCTGTAGTCCTCATGGATACTGTATAATAATCCATATTATTATATGAATCACACAATTTATCTTGTTCAGACAAACTCAGCATATTCAAAACCCACAAATATTAAATACATAAGCATGTCCATGTAAAAGCTAATAATAGCGTGATGAATGTCACTAAAGCAAATATTAGTACAGTATTAATAGAAATTGATGTTTCTAAACAGTGTATAAAACAACTTGCTCAACTGTAAGGAGAGGAAGAAAATCTTTCCAGATAGAGCAGCAGACAATTTATAAATAAATTTGTGGAGATTGCTGCACTGCAATTCAACCTAAAATATTTAAGTTTCTTACACTTATTATTCTTCAAAATGGTGTGTTACATAGTCAATGAAAAGTAATTTAAAGTACAGATGAAAGAATTCCATTACCTCCTAAAGAATCTAATTAAAGAACCTCATTCCGCAAACATGCCAATCCACAGAATTACATCCTAAAGGTCATATGCCCCATGGGACCATAAATACAGATTGAGGTCAACTGAAACGTTCTGGTCATTCATGTTGATTAGGTATAACGGTTTCCTTTAAACACAAACCTAAATACCATTCTTCTCAAATCAGGAGCACAGATAGGCTAGTTTATCATATTGAACTTTATCTGATGAACTTTTGATTAGCATGGACCAGAAGTGCATATTTGGGGCATTATTAAATAACAATCCAAATGAGTCTTGTAGAAAAGCTATGCACATTGTTTAGTCAGAACAATCTATGAAAGATTCTACAGAGTTGTTATGAGGTCCTCAAAATTATTCCACTTGCATAAAAAAAAATATGTAATTTCAGTAATAAGGACTTATTTTCTTTCCTTTAACTGCAAAATGGCTGAACAGTACAAGGAAATTGCATTATTTTCTATTAAACAAACAACATTTGAATTTTCCACAAGAATACAGAAGATCACCTAGAAACAGAATAATTCCTATTGTAAGGAAAAGGGGATGCTTTCTGGAAAGTCTTAAAACTTGTAGACATTCATTAATATAAATATTTAAATTTTATTTTTAAGTCTACTCTTCTGCGAGAAGATAGCCATCCCATGGCACACTAGGTTACACATCAGGATCAGAAACACTGATAGGGATAGGTCTTAGAAAGTCAACATCATGCTAGGTAAACTGTCTATAAATTACTTACCAAAAGGTATGCATTTGTTTCCCTCCTACTCATGAACTATAGCATTTTGGGGATTCTAGAAATGTTACCATCACCACCACTACCCCCACCTCAAAAAAAAAAAAAAACAAACCCACAACAAACAAACCTACAACCAAAACCTAAAACCACAGAGCTTTGACAGGAAAAAATTGAGAAGGGCTCATTTTTTAACATCCCTTTCATTCCACCACTTGTGATTCAAACCCACAGAGGCAAAGTCACAGGCACCTGTTCTGAGACTACGGGCAGAACCTGATCTGCTTCCATTCACCAAGAGAATACACTCAGCTTTCGATGAAGCTGTGACTTCCTCCTCTCACCCCTATTAATCACCCAGCAACAGGCAAGAGAATGCCAGCCAACTCACATGGAGCACAGCTGGTTTTCCTGAGAAACATGCTCCTGCCTTCAGTCAGCTAGGACAGAAAATGGGCAGAGCGAGCTTGAGTCCTGCCCAAGCCTGGCCCTCCTGCAAAGCTTCTGCCATGCCACCAGGTTAATTCAACCGGGAAGACAGACTTTTAAATTATATATGCCCTAACCCCTATATCAATTATTTATGTACCCTGTGAGCCATTTCTCTGCATAGAGAAAGAAAATAATAAGAGTCCAACAACTCCACAGAATCCCACAACTAATTTCTGATAGATCTTCCAGAATACAGCCCACATCAGCCTACACACATACAGATTTTAATATGAGTCAGTGAACAGAAAAGGAAAAGGAAATCTACTGTCCCTCACTTGCGAAAAATAAACTTTAGAAAAAAATCACACTCCTCTGGGGCATGTTTACAGTGACAGATTAATGAATTACCTATCTCCTGGAAAAGAAATAAACATACAAAATTTAATTAAATGTTCCAGTGTTTAGGAAAATTGGGAAAAGGAAATCAACAGCCAGAGAAAAAGAAATTTACCTTACTTTTGAGATTGCATTGGCAGAGTTTGGAAATGATACATTAAAAATAAGTGTTTCTGACATCATTTATCTACTTAAAACATAACAACTGCGACAACAGAGCTGAATCATCCAGCCTTTTCTGATGGACAAATTTCAGTACTTCACAAAAGTCCACTGCTATTTTGAAGCAAAGCTCTTGCTAAGCTCTTTACCTAAAAAAATACCCCTAAAAATATAAACTCCACCATAGTTGTTTTTATTTTAATTATTCCATTTGGTAGGTGTTACCCCAGATAAGCCAGGTTAACTAAACCCTTTTGCAATTTCTTACCTCACACTTGCTTCAGCAAGTGCTTGAGCATTTTACTGTATAAAGGTTAGACTCACACATAGACTTAAAACGTGCCAAAGTGCCAGGTAGAATCCTGGTCTTCGCTTTCCTTCTCCTTCCCCATGCTAGCTCTAGTTCTCTCGCACTTTACACTTCCAAGCACAGTGGATTCTCCAATAGTAATGATCCCACTAAACAGCAGCCCACATGCTAAACAGGAAAAACTGTCAAAGAAGAGACAAGACTCAATTCTCTATAATTCATGTAATGGAGAAAAGGGAGAAGAAATCTGTAAGCATTTTCATCCTTAACTCTGCATTCAGAGAATAGGTCACTCTCTTACACTTCTCCCTTATGCCTTGTCTCCTACTGTTCTTTATTACACTCTTCTCCTACAGACAACACCCATATTCAGCCTAACTGAGAAAGCTGATTCTGTTTGGCATTTGCATCTCTAAAAGCAAAAAAGTATTTCCTGTTACCCCTTTGCTACTCACACAGGTTTTATAGGCATACTCTGCTGCAATCATTACTATGTAAAGTCTATAAAAAGTACTATTTACCAACAAAGTGATACTTGTATTTTCATTTATGCAGAATTTCTAATTAAAAAAAAATCATAGCATATCCATAGTGCTTATTCCACTGGGGTAAAAGGATGGTCAGAGCTATGAAAGTCAATTAAGTTTTATTTTACAAATGGTAAATTTTTTTTAGGACTCCTTTGCAACAACCATACAACTCAAATGTACTCTCCCTTGTGCGTCCTTCTTATCTCTGAATATCCATCTGGAATATGCAAGTCTTTACCTTCCTTTTAAAAGAGTCTTAATTAAAAATACAACACTTGTATTTACTTATACACCTTGTATAAACATTTGAAACGGATCACACTACAGTTCTACTGTCTTTGCAACAAAGACCATAGTGCCTAATAATTTTGGCTGCTCCAAATTCCCATGCCTTTCCTGCCGCAGAAAACCTGAAATTTTTCTAAGATAGGCTGTATCCATCACCAGGTCTCAGCAGAATCTGCCCTGCTGTTCAGTACTAACTGGAACTCGGGCTCTTTCTATGTTGTTCAATTAAAAAAAAAAAAAGGAACATTTGAATCTCAAAGCCATCATAATCCAAATCAAATTTCCCTAATATCTCATGGGTTCTTATTTTAATTTGCCAGACACATTAATTGGCAGCCACAGTGCAGCAGCATGTTTAATCTATTTTTACAGGTTTTAAGATACAGAACATCTTTGACTTACAAATTAGTTTGGGGCTCATGAGTCTCTCTCTCCCTTCCTTATCCTGACAGCTGATATCAAATGGGACATTCAAATGAACTGTATCAAAACTTGAAGGTCATTTTCCAAGGGATACCCCTCAACTTGGAAACAATACCCATTTTCCCAGACCCACAGCTTAATGTTCTGTGTAAGCAATAAGGCTTATCTCAACTTTTTTCTAAAGGCTTGCTTAGATACTGAATCAATGAGACAAGTACTTTTTATTACTTTCTGCTCCTCAGCAGAGCACAGCAAATATGATCCAGGGACAAGGCACATTGAATTAGAAATCTTTCCTTGTTTGCAAAATAACAATGAAGGACTTGCAGCTTCTGAAATTTCACAGAATCACAGAATGGTTGAGGTTGGAAGAGAACTCTGGAGGTCACCTGGTGCAATCCTATGCTCGAGCAGGGCTACCTAGAGCAGGCTGCCCAGGACCATGTCCAGGCAGCTTTTAAGTATCTCTAAGGATGGATATTCCACAATCTCACTTGGCAACCTGCGCCACTGCTCAGTCACCCTTACAGTAAAACCATTCTTCCTGATGTTCAGAGAGAACTTCCTGTGTCTCAGTTTGTGCCCATTGCCTCTTGTCCTATCAACGGGCATTGCTGAAAACAGCCTGGCTCTCTTCTTTATACCCTTCCTTGAGATAGTCATAGACATTGATTAAATCCCACCTGAGCCTTCTCTTCTCCAGGTTAAGCAGTCCCAGCTCTCTCAAGCCTTTCCTCATAGGAGGGATGTGCCTTAGTTACCTTCATCAGACTCTCTCCAGTACCTCCATGTCTCTCTTGTAGTTTGGAGCCCAGAATTGGACCCAGTACTCCAGATGCAGCCTCACCAATGCTTAGCAGAGGGTAAGGTTCACCTCCCTTGATCTGCTGACAATGGTCCTAATACAGCCCAGGATACCATTAGCCTTCTTCACCACAAGTGCACGTTTCTGGGTCATGGTCAACTAGGTAACCACCAGGACTGCCAGGTCCTTTTCTGCAAAGCTGAAATTTGCTTTTAAAATTACTCAGTTTTCCCAAATACTTCTTGGTTTCTTGAACATTTATGTGCCATCTCTTGCATGTGCTCAGTTTTCAGAACAGAGAAGTGTTGCTGGGTTTTCTTTTAGAGTATGCTATTGACTTTCTGTGATAGAATAAGAATTATTCTTGGAATCAAGTTTCTGCTCTGAATACCTGGATTTATACATGACATATTGTATTAAGCTGGGTTTTATGTTTGGGTCTGTGGGGGGTGGTTGGGGTGCTTTGGGGTGGATTTTTTTATTGAGTTTCTTTCATTTTTTTAATTGTGAACACAGAGTTTTTCATAATATGGCATGTTTCCATAAACAGGATGAATTAGAAGATACCAGCGTACAATGGTACACTGGTACAAGTGTTTTTAAGTGCCAATTCAGCACATTAAAAAAAATACAAGACATTAAATTCTTAAATAATTCAGTTACTATCTAGCAAGTTAGTACAGTGGAGTTGCTGACAGTCAAGTATTGCCAAGGTTGGGGGAGCGGTTTCTATCTTCAATGCAGCTGTGGCTAATGTCACACCACTCCTCTGGAGGACTAGTTTCCCAATTTGATCAGCTCTATCTGGAGATATGGCTTATTGCAGAGTTTCTTCACAGCATGTTTTTGATTAAAACCAAAGGACAGAAAGCTCTCATCTCAGCTGTTTCCAGGGATGGTGCCTGGAGCTTAACTTCAGACCTGTCCATTGCTATGGATTTGTCTGGAGAGCTGGGCTCTTTGCTGAACCTGGTCACCATCATCAGCCATGCCCTACCCACCTTACTGGGGTACTGTGGAACTGTGCCTTTGCTGGCGAGCCCATTGTCCTGTGCCTGCCATGCTGTCACCTGAGCTCCTACTTCCCATTTGTCACTGGATTTTACTGCCTTGTCTCCTGGTTGAATGACACACAGAGTAACAGCAAAAAATGATGGAACTTCAAAAGTAGAAAAAAGTCAGATACTCACACAGTGAAGGAATCAGGGGGAGCTGAGACTCTTCTCAGGTCAGCAGATTGCACTTTATGGATACTATAGGCAGCAGGAAATGAGTGGCCAGGAGAAAGGCAGCACACAGTGTGGACAGATAAGGAAAAAGGGCAG
>NW_009598446.1:0-8484 GCF_000690535.1 Cariama cristata | reverse complement strand
GAAAGAGTGGAAGAGAAGAAAGAAAAAGACATACAACATTTAAACAGAAACAGAAGGAATGTGTCACATAAACGTTGAATGAAGAGACATGCAGAGTTCCGAGTTCACACTAGGAAGCCAAGAGCAACAGAAGACATGCAAATGAAGAAAATCACTGCTACATGGCACACAGGAGCTTTCTAAAGACACAAGTGAGGAGGATCAATGAGAAGCTAGGCACATGGATATACAAGGAAGACGAGGAGCCCCAGGATTTGTTCCACAGGCACTGAAAAATTTCAAGGCAACAGACTTCGGAAGCAAGTCCAGAAATGTAAACAAATGTCAAAGCCAAGATCTGAATGGATGGAATTGTCTCCAAAGGCTGGCCAACTTTAGTTAACATTTAATAAAAAAAAATACCCTTACTGGAGATTTTGTATCCACAATGACAAATTGCTGTCTCCATTCTTCTTTCATGTACCTTAGGAAAATATGCATTTTATATATAGTGACTCTTAAGACTGACTCTCTTTTAGTGTTTATACTCAAATGGTCCCTTTGTTTCTCTCAAGTGTATGGAACATGTTTTATGTATAAGCTCTTCCCGCTCCTTTCTTTTCCATTATGCAGGATTTTCTTCTTCAACCCAAACTAAAAGCCAGGGAAAGCAAAATATCATCTTATGAGGTTCAGAAAGTGATCATTAACTGAAATTTTCTGAGCAGCAAACTAAACTGTAATTTCTAATCAGAAAATGACTCCTGGAAAAATTGAACCACGCTTCATTCTTATTCCACATACTTGTTGCTTATAGCTCACAAGTACCACATTCTTGGCTTGATCACAGAAAACCAAGCTGTACGTTGTCTCTTTCACATGTTCCCACAATCAATAGGAGAACATGAATGAGAACTTAGCCAGCAAGTCTTTTAAGGGAAGGAGAATAAGAACATCATTCACCCTTGCAGAAAAACTGAACTCTGCTGATCTGGCCATAGCAAAAATTTGCTTTTGCTGGTACAAACAGAAAAGACATATGAGAAGAAAAGAAACCCACCTTTTTTGCTCCACAACCCCACTATCTGCCTTGTTTCAATCCATAACCAAGTGTGAACAGCATCACCTTATTCTGTATACTCCTTGCACCTAAAAAGTTACTTCTGGCTTGAAACACTTATTGGATTGTTACTTATTTCCATTGTAGAGCAATGCATTGTAAGATGAGGAAGAAATTATGCCTGCCTTTTACATTTGGGCAATCTCCATCAGAAACAAATTAGAAGCACTGTAACTGTATTCACCAAGTAATGACTTTCCTCCACTATGCTTCAACTCAAAGTTTTAAAGTTATCAGAAAAGTCCAGACCATAAACTGGTCATCTTCACCTACTCAAGATATATACACCAAAACAGCTTAGTTTTCCAAAAGGAATTCATAAAAAAAATGAATGCTTGATGAACAGTAAGAAGAGAGAACACTAGTTGCAGCAACTAGTCCATGAATAATTTGGGACAGTTAATATACTGAGAAATTTGTTTGTAGGCAATTCAGCAGTGAAAGATAAAATAACTGAATAAAATATTAATTGCCAGTAATTCGTCCAACTTTGACAAAATGCAGCACATTATATTTACTTGTTCCCTAATTGCTTGGACAAAGCTTTTCATGCTGCTGCTGTCAATAGGAGAGAGAGGCTCCTTCAGTTCAGCTAGATCCACATAAACACTAGATTTTTGTTCCTTATTGTGATTCCACAGTCAACTATTTATTTTTTTTAATTAAATGACTAGGAACATTTACAGTGTCAAAAGCGCTGCTGAATTTTCCCCACACCTTGAAAAAGGCAAATTACTCAGTAACAGATAAAACAAGGACTCTCAACATACAGGAGTTTCTACCTTGAAGGTCTGCGTAGAACCACATGAGGCAATTTATGTGCAATCAGGTGGTGCTGAAAGCACAAGTGTGAAAATGGATGGAAAAAATGGGTCAAAAGAGGTCAGATCCCTTTTTCTTATACACAAGTGTCCCCTCAGAGCATCTGCAGGTTTTGAAGGAGAACAGTTGTAACCAGGAAGATGGGCAACTCACAGTCAGAAGAGAACCACATTTCTAAAACCCTCCCACTCACAAGTGAGAGAAACAAGAAATTTCCAGTCTTCTCACTCAGCTACATTACATATAGGCCCTTCAATTTTAAAATACTATTATTCCCTGGATACTCAAATGCATCTATCAAATGCACTACCCTCTCAACTCCCTCTCCTTAAAACCTCCAGAACAGAGAACAGGATTAGAAAAACCAGAAACACAGTGTAAGACTTCTTCAGATTAAGTCTTTTTCTACTTATGTCACTGGACTAGCTAAAACTTCAAAAAGCATTCCTACTACTCTCCTTATCTGGCAATAATATCAAAGCCAACAATAATAGCAACTCTGTATTAACTGTGATTTGGGATAATTTTTTAATCACTTCCCCGGCAAGGAGCTCAAGAACAGCTGTCTAACAACTAGGGATAGCTCCAGACCCACTTATCTCACACATCTAACATTCAGATGACAGTCATAAGAGAACAATCTATCATACTGAATCAAACATAAGGCTTTCTGGGAGATTCCAATGGAATAGGGAGATATATTCCAGATATCAAGTTAAGAAATGTAGATAAACATATTTAATCGAAAATTTTCTCTCTTGTGAAATACTGCACATCAGCATATCCAATGAATTTCTTACAATACTAAAATGCTTTCTAGATTTTAACTTCTAACATGCCATTTACTTTTTATCATACCACAGATTCAACTCCTCTCTCCTTCCCCTTCAACACTTGAGAGCACAGTACAGACACAGAGATATATAGAGATATAAATATATATACACACCATTTCTGATACATGAAGCTGAGATTAGAGTTCCTGATAGATCATTTGTATTTTCCCAAAACATAGGTCTGCAAACACCTCAGCCACATCAGAGGACTATGACAGCAACAGTCTACCATAGTACATTTAAATCAAGCTAAACCACAAAGAATATCCTCTTGACAACTGGTATATACTGTGAATCTGTATTTCCCTACCACAATTTAAATTCAGATCTCAAAATCCAAACCTAACCATGCTAATTATCAGATCAAAATATCAGGAATTTTCTTTTTACATTTGCATTAGCCTCCCTCAGTGTAGAAAAAGATGCCCAAGGATTGCTTTCTGCTTGATTCTACCCTTCGCAAATGATTAAGTTGTGGGTGGGTAAATGAAATTGGGCATCACTGCTATTCTTCACTGCTCAAAAGAGATGAGTATACCTTATGTATTTTCCAGGCAAATAGGAATTGAACATTACAGATATGGGCTTCTACTGAAACTTAAAGCATTAGTCTCAGTAAAAGAACAGAGAGCGCTAAATTGAACTGGAAGATGTTGAAAGTAACCAGGGAGGCTTTGGTTACATGAACACATCAACAATCAGCAGATGACAAGAAGCTCTAAAAGGCTTCAGTCAAAGTTTGAAGTGAAGCAATATCTTCCACTAGATGATACAGTTGAGAGACACAGACAATCTTTAAGATACCTGAAGAGAAAAGGTGTGCCTGAGACCTTGTCTGTTTCTTCCAGTTATGTGAGTTAGTCTAATGAAAGATATTAGAACTCTTCACAGACCTCACCTCACCATTACAGCTGCAACAGCACAATCCTCCACCTGCCCGCCCAGAAAAATTAAAATCTCAGTGCATGGATGTTTGAATGAAATGTGGATCCTTGATAACTTTAGGTCTTTAACTCGGTATCTTTGTATAAGGTACACACTGTTTTGCTTCACTTTAAGAATACTTGGTTAAAAACAACAAAGGAACTTACTATTTCAATTGTTTTAGCAGCAATAAAGATCTATACAAGTACAATCTAAATTATTTTATTGGATGGACATTATCATAGGTCAAAATTTCAATATTTAGGTTTTTTTCTATTGAAATATCTCTGCAGTGTTTACAAATAAGGTTTAATCATGAAAAGGAATGGTAGTCCTGTCTGTTTTCTTCCTCACGTGTTCCCGGTTTCCAGTTATCTTAGCTTTTCTTTATTCACCTTTACAACACTCATTGCTCATTTCGGTTTTTATACTGGAGAAGGATTCCCTACAAAGTGCAAACAGTCCTTTCTGGACCTCCTGGTCCTTCTGCATAAACAGTGCCAGGCAGCATGTTCCCACAACAGAGACTACAAGATGTCCTGAGTAAATCTTGATTGTGGCAATTTGTTACAGGGTTTCCAATGGGGCTTAAAAAGCAGGTCAATAAAGTTGAGAATGGGAATCAAATAGGAACTTTAAGGGCAAATGGCATACATATACAGAGCTGTCAGAAGCCAAGAGGCACACTGCTGAGCCTGCACAAACCTCTCTAAATAAGTAACTGAAAGATGCAACACTCTTCTAAAAGCAAGACAGAGGGTAACCCAGAAGATAAGGGAATAAAAGAAAAAGGGTAAGTATTTACAATACAGTGGAAAGGGAGTTCAAAAGGTGCGAATTTTTTTTAATTTTTTTTTTTTTTTTTAAGTGCACTGCAACTCCAGTACATGCAAAATCCATAACTGAATATGCTGCCACAAATGGGCCTCCTGCTCTTAGGACATGCACGTATCCAACTCACTCATTCAGCAAAGGCATAGATGTTCTCCTCTTGCTCTTCTGCACCATGTTGGCTTGGTTCCTTAAGGAGATTCGAATGAGTGAGGGAGCCAATCGGCATGGTTCACCATCCACTTGCATGGGGATAGACTTGTATGTTAAAAGTGTCACCTCACGGCACTGATGCAACCTCTCTCCATGACCACCCACCTGGAGAGCAGCCTGCAAAAAAACAAAAAAAAAAAAAAAAAAAAACAAATAAAAAACCCGAACAGTAAAGAGAAAGAAAAGACACCTCAGAAGAGATAGCTGAGGTAGTTAAATCCAAAATGCAGTTTTGCTGACACAGCATCCATTACACAGTGTTCCATGCATAAGGTCATAAGATGTTCTAACAAAGCACAATGAATGTATTTTCACCCAAAAATTGCAAAGCAGTACTTAAGATTTCACAAAGAAAAGTGGTGACCAACAAGCAGATATCTAACCATATGCATTGCATGTGTTATCCCATATATATACATACACATGCATGCACAAATGAATACCTGTGTTCAGTCTTAAAGATTTCAATTTGTTTTGGTTGGTTTGATTGTTTTTACACTAATAGTAATGCTACTAATTATTTGCTTTTTAAAACAACCACCCTAATCAGGTACACCTACAAGACAAAAAATTATTTCCCTTTCCTGAACAGAATACAGTCCTTAATATGAATTAGATAAATTTAAAATCTTTATTAAGAAAGCTTACACGGCAACCCAACCTCGAGACTAGACAGACTGAAAAGAGCAAGCAGAAGGATCTTGTTAAAAAACAATTAAATATCAGGTTCAAGAATTCATTTCAAACAAATGAAATGAGGAAGGCAATGAGCAGATCCTTCAAGTTCTAGGCAGACTTTTTTTTTGGTATGACTATTATGTGACTATTAACTCCCATCTATCAGATGCACAAAAAAATCCTATATTAAGGCACTACTAACAGAGAAGAGTCTAAACACAAGTCAAGACCTTAATCCTGCTCTGTGCATTTAATATTATGGATCAACTGATAACATGATCAATAATATTCATAAAACTTCTTATAAAGTACTTCTCTTCCTTGGTCTCACAGACCTTCTTAGGTATGACCAAGAACATCTGGGAGACATACTGAGCAAGTTAGGATTATATCAATACAGTCTAGAGTTACAATGGTTCCTGAGCATCACAACCAATGTGGACTTGTAGACCCTCAATTCTGAACTTTAGAGAAACAGCAGCTCAAAGGGCCCTACTTCTCAAATTCAGTCCCAACTCAAATTGTTGATAGTTTTTGAAATCACTCTAGCCATTGCAAGCGGCTAGAGTCACATTAGTGGCAAACCCAAAAAAGCTTCCAAGTGAAAACTGCCAGCTGGTACATGCTAAGTAGACTTTTGACAGCATTTTCAAAAACGTATCCTAAAGTATTCAGGGGTGAAGTAATGAAGGTTCATTCCACAGGATCTACTAGGCTAACAAACAAAATCTGGTTTATGTGTGGGTTATTCTCCTAATTCGCTATATCCATCAAAAAAGAATTCTTAACCCAAACAGACTTCTGAAGAAACGATTGCTCATCAACACCATCATTTACTTTTGCTTATGTTGAAGATTAATTTGTCTGAATTTCTCTTTGAGGAAACAAACATCATTATCATGGTTATTCACTCAAAGTGGCATGCACTGAGAGTGGGTTACACAACAGATAAGTGTGTGAGTTTAGTGAAAACAGGCTTATTCATGTTAGTTTTAACCCAGTCCACACAAGACAGTGGCAACTAAGGCCTAAGAGTATGGACTTGAACGTATCTATACAACCTATACAAACCTGTCAGAAAGCCCAGATGTGTGCCTTCCGTTGGCCACACTAAGTTCAAGCTGCAGTGCCTTAGGTAGATTAATGCTAGCATGGGGATAACTACCAACTCTATGACTTCATTTAACTATCCTCTGAAGGGACTGTCACTGTGTTTGACCACTGTGATAGAGGACACTAGGGTATTTACAGTGAGATTGCTTTTATGGTAACTCAGCTTTAGTTCGCTTTAAGGACAGCATTGGCAGAAAGTGCACTGACAAAATGGTGGGTTGAATTTTCTCTTCCTAGCAGAATAAAAGGAGAGATAATATTTGTACCAGAAATATTACTGAATTTTCCACAGCTATTACTAAATTTTCACAATATTTTTAGTGGCAATATGAAAACTCTATGGGCATATAATTTTTATATAATACTGTTTCCAGTAGCCACTTTTACAAAAAAATATTGAACTTTCACGCCATAGATTGAAATATACAAAAGCTAAAAAGAAATAGAAGTAATTATTTGACAGTAGAACATTCCCACAGCAAAAACATGCCTGCATGCTGTTCTTACTGTAATAATCTTGCTGTTTAACTTGGGAGCACTGCGCAGGCAAATTAGCCATAGAATACGTTTTTATTATTTAATAACACTGCTTTTACTAGAAAACTACAAGTAAAAACTACAAGTTTAATAGCAGAGCATGTTTTGGTCTTAGCTGAATATGTGGAATCACTGTGGTTCCTCAGTAATGAGGACAACTTTGCACTCTGTAACGCTGCCCACAGAATTCATCAAGTCTGGTAGCACCTGCAATGTACTCACCAGTGAGGCCATGGTGAACCCAATGACTTCAATGTAGCCATCATCATGGCGCTGAGGCTCAAAGTCTCTGTGGTCTCCAGGGTTTCCCCAGGGCATTGTGCCAGCACAATACCTGCAGAAAGAGGTTTAGAAAGCAAGCTTTAAGAAAGCATTTTGCACCGATGGGTCCTGACTAGTAGCCTGAGTATTAGCCTGTTCTGCTGTCCTCCAGAAGTATCCAGATATCCACTCCAGGATTCAATTCAGGGACAAATAAAAGTTATGCTGAGAAGGACTGGACAAAAGGAAAACCTGTCTCTTGGATCCAAGCTGGTACAACATCCATAAATGTATCCGTATTAATATTTAGCAGGTTCCTCGCTGAGAGGAAAATGGGAAAACACCAGAAAATAGATAACAGAGCAGCAGCACTCTGTTCTCCCCACTTGCTTTGCTTTCTGCAGATGAGCTGTTGAGCCAGAAAGTTGCTTAGCCCCTCTGCTCGGCAGGCATAGGGCTGCAGCAGCAACTCCAGCCTTGGAGCTCTATTTCCTCTCTCTGTGCTGGCTCAGCTGTTCTAACAGCACAAGGAATGCAAAACATTGCATAGCTTGAGGAGGCAGGGAGAAATAAGAAGCAGGAACAGATGCAGTCGTGGCATCTATCTTTCCTACCATTAAAGAATGGAGGTAAAAATGATCTAAGAGTCATAGAAGGGGGAACTTTGGAGAAGTGACACCAAGGAGAAGCTTGCAGTAAGGGCAGTGCAGGACTCAAAAGATCAAGTGCTTGGGACTGCATGTGGAGCAAAGTGGTAGGCTGTCTAAAGCAGCGGTCTCCAAAGTGGGGTGCACACACCACAGCGAGTGTGCAAGAAAAACACACAACTGACAAGACAATTAGGATGTGTGAAGAAAATATTGTTTGTACTTTTAATAAATAAGAAAACAAACATTAAAATAGTATTTTTTGTTTCATCCTTTCTTAATTTCTATTTTTGTATAAGTTTTATAATGTATGTGCCATCAGTACAGTAGCACATGTATATAATTTATAAATAAATATACCTATATTGGGGTGGTGTTCAAAATTTTTTTTACTGATAGGCATGCACAATCAAAAAAGATTGGATACTACTGCTCTAGAGAGCAGGAAATATACAACTTTAAAGAATACAGCTATATTTCTATTTGGGTCACCTCCTAAGATGTTAAAAACCAGCAGTTCTTT
>NW_009598445.1:0-8443 GCF_000690535.1 Cariama cristata | reverse complement strand
CCCGCCGGGAACGGAGCGGCCTTGCAGCGCATCCCCCGCCCTGCTGGGCTGGAGGCGTCGGCTCAAGGGTAGGCGACCGGCGAGCCTCTCGGCACCTCGCTTCTAAGCCTTTAAAAAAAAAAAGCGTTGGATTCAGCTTGGTGGGGGTGTGCAAGGGGGCAGGTGTCTCCTGTCGCTGAGCAATGCAGTGGCGTTTTGCGTAGGTGAGCGCTTTGAATTCGCTTCGGGTTTTTTTCTGCAAAACGCGTGTCGTGGTCTGCGTGTACCTGGCTGCGGTGTACTCGAACCGAAGAGATCGATGGCAATATCGCTGTTCTCTGACCGCAGCTCGGTAGCTTAACCGCACTTTTGTGACAGTCTGAAGGTAGCAAAGTGGGAGGCTGATAGTGTGTTTTGAAATGGCCTTTCACTTTTTGCTCAAGATATCCTGAAGGTATGAATTGCTAGTTAAGAGTGCAGGCCTGGCTTACTATAATTGCAGTTTGAAGATATTTGAGGCCATGTGTGGCTATGAGCAACAGAAGGATACTCTGACCTGATTCAGGTGTCCTTGATTTGCAGTGTCTATTCTTCTTTCCTCTAGAATGAAGGAAATAACACTGAGTCTGTGGTCTGTTCCTCTGTGGGTTAGGAAACACTGTGGCTAAAAATCCAAGCAGAACATGTGAGAGCACACGCTAACCCTGCACAGAAAAGCAGAAATGGCGGCGGGTCGCAGGAGGTGCTCTGA
Organism: Cariama cristata; assembly: GCF_000690535.1. Taxonomy (NCBI): domain Eukaryota; kingdom Metazoa; phylum Chordata; class Aves; order Cariamiformes; family Cariamidae; genus Cariama; species Cariama cristata. Next base: position 7,713 of record NW_009598445.1, on the reverse strand, counting down.
GGAAAGCAGATGGTTCTTCTGCAGTACAAGGCAACTGAAATCTCCTGCCAGTGTTACGAGACTTTCATGATACCTAAAAAGGGGGCAATAACTTGTAGTTTAGAAAGGGGAAGTATCAAAGAGCAGTCTGATAGCTTTTATTTGACATTGAATACCTAGTGAAATACTCCAGTGGATTTCTGATGGAATAAATATAGGAGGACTGGCATAGTACTGGGCAAAAGGATGACCTTGAGCTTGAGTAATGGAAAAGAATGCAATTCAGTGACAAAATGTGGGGTCATGCACTCCGGACAAAACAGCTCTTGCTAGTTGGAGGCATCTGGAATAAATATTGTGCAATGGCTGTCCCTCTGTCCCTCTTGGAGAACTGCAGTTTCAGAATTGCACCTGCATTCGTGGCTATGTGTGATGCTTGGAGAGATTATTGATGCCCTCCTGCTAGGCTGCTTCAGGATAATCCTGTGAAGGCTCTGTAGTTTTGGCCACCTTCCTTCACAAAACTCACTCCCAGTCTGCTGCAGTTGAAGACCAAACTTTTGGATGAACGTGGGGATAAAGAGCTTTGTTGCAAAAGGCAGTTAGAAATGCTGAACACTTTGGCACTTCCCAAAATGAAAACGGAGAGTTAGATGATTACTGTCCATATACTGTCAGGGTATGTAAGAGAAACTCTCGAAGGGAAAACCATTACTAAAAAGACTAAATTTGGATTGAAAGACAAATGCTTATGACTTATGGGCTAGTTCTCCAGGAAGAAGTGTCTGGCAAGGGGGGAGGAGCCAAGAAGTGAGATGCTCTCAACCTTTTTAAGAATGGATTTAGTGCCTTGCAGGCAAGACTTGGAAGAATCTTTGAATCTCTGCTTTCCTTAGCAACGTGAGACTCATGCTAACCTTTTAGAAGTTTTTTTACCTCCAAGGCAGCTAGTGCTTGTAGCAGTGTATAGAATGACTTGCACGAAATCAATTTTAAGAAGATTTTGTGAGTTGAAGGAACAAGAGTCATAAAGTTACCTATTTAAAAGATTATGCTCTAGATGTAAGTGAAATTCCAAAATGATACACTGCATTCCCAGACTGAGCAAAAATACTGTACAGGGTGTCTTACAAATTACTAGCTTTTAGGGCAGGCAGCCAGAAGTAGAGTTTTCTTGTCCTTGTGTATGCTCTTTTTCCGTAGACGTGGGGGGAGAAACAACCTGGCTGTACTGACTTAACGCTTGGTGAAACTTTAGTTGTTAACATAAAATGTGATTCCCTTGTATGCCATGAGTCATTCTAGTTGCAAATAAAACAAGGTTTAAGTATTTGAAAGGCTAATGTGTAGTTATGCGGAGCACTGTTCTCTGGAGATTAACAAAAGTTCTTTTCTTCTGGAATCAACAGGAAGATAAAGTTTGTCTTAAATGCCCTTGTAAAATTGAACAAGGGTCTCCTCATCAAAAGTTCTAAAAACCAGACCTCCTAACTCTTGTCTGTTAAGTGGAATGGGAAGACTTACTGAGTACTGCTAAAACTCTGGGCTAGCCCTTTCCCAGACTGAGCTGTTACTGGTTGAAGGTAATGATTACTGTATCATTAAAGAGGCTAATGAGCCATAGATCTTGAAGTGCTAGTAATCTATGTAGTGGCTTGGTCTGGAGATCCAGGCTGTGATTATTGAACTGCATCTTACTGTGCTGCTTCTTTAGGAAAAAAGTTAGTGTTTTGACTGGACCACCCAGGTGACAAAGTTAAAACTAATTTCACCCTTAAGCCTTGTGTTGTGAGACCAAGTGCTGATAAACTGTCTTTTGTGTTCAATCTAAATTAGTAAGATACTTTGAATAAATGATTACTTCCAAGTGCAAATATATTACTATCTAAACTGTATTGTTATTAACTTCTATCTAGATTAAATCAAGATGGCTTCAGGAAAGGCTTTCATTGGAAAACCAGCCCCTGACTTTACTGCCACGGCTGTAATGCCAGATGGACAATTCAAAGACATTAAACTCTCTGACTATAAAGGTAAGCTTATGTGCTTGTCTAATTACACAGATATAATGTGGCCATATGCAGGAGTGGAGGGCACCTACGGATACATCTTGGTTTGGTTTGGAAGTAATAGTGACCACTTGGCAGTGGACTGAAGTACACAACTTCTGCAGTGGTTCTCAGTCATGGCTGGAGTAAGCTTGGGAGGCTGTCAGCAGCATAGCTGAATGTCCCAGCTGTGATAATTGTTGCTAATTAGCATAAAACTCCTCTGAACTGTACTCTTGGATCAGGCTTATTTGCCTTGTCTGTCGTGCTGTGAGACTGATGTAACATCTCCAAACTATGTGGAACAGCAAAGTCTTCTCTTGTAGGCTTTCTGTTGATGGAAAGTAGATTCTTTCCTCTAACCAATGAAGTTCCTTTCTCTAGAGTACTGGCAAAATGTTTGCCTTGCCAAAAAATCTTACTAAAATCAAAGGGAAAGCCTGAAGTATTGTAGTACTAATGTGGATGGCTTTAGAAAGACATTTCTAATGATGTTGTGGCCCTTGGGGTGCATGAGGGTGGTGAGTAGGTATAGACTATTACCCACTCAATTAAAATGTCTCCTTGGCTTATCGCCTTTTAGCCCTACGGCATTTCTGCACTCTGTTAGAAGACCCTATGGTTGACTACTAGTGTAGGTACTAGGCGTATTCCTCGCAGGCCTATGGGAGTAGACCCAGGAGACAGGCATTCCCTGTCAAATTTGACAGTCTGCTTTTGGAGACTTCAGTTGTGTAGGGTTCTGCATTCACTAGCTGTAGAGTGGCCTTGAAGAGTGTTGTAAATGGTATTTGGCTGAAGTGTAGATCCCCTAGGTGCTTTATGGGCTTGCTACTTATATAGCAAGTCTTAAAATATAAGTATCTGTAGTTTGCCATTTAATCTTTAAAGGTAGTGTTGTATCAAGCCCTTTCTCCTCTATCAGTATTTGAATGGTTGATATTGAATATGACAACTCTTACAAAGGTAAGAGATTAACTGGTTATACTGCTCTTCTAGGAAAATATGTTGTGTTCTTCTTCTACCCCCTGGACTTCACTTTTGTCTGTCCAACTGAAATTATTGCATACAGTGACAGAGCTGATGAATTCAAGAAAATTAACTGTGAAGTAATTGGAGCTTCTGTTGACTCTCACTTTTGTCACCTTGCCTGGTAAGAATCTGCCTTTTAACCTAATAGAATGTTTTGCCTGGTCCTAGTTCTTGCAGGAACTGAATCCTGAGTGTACTCAAACTTGATTATTGAAGTATCAAAGGCACTTGGGAAGTATTGGTAGTGCCAGGTGCTTCTGAACAGAACTGAGCATACTGTTCAGTTCTTCTGTTGCTTCATGGCAGACCCAGTATGATATTGCAGAAAGAATCAGCTTCTGTTGTATGTTATACTTTATTCTGAACTGTCCATATTTGTAACATTTAAACTTCCTTTGTTTAGGATCAACACTCCTAAGAAACAAGGTGGTTTGGGTACTATGAAAATCCCCTTGATTTCTGACACAAAACGTGCCATTGCCAAAGAATACGGAGTACTTAAAGAGGATGAAGGTATTGCATACAGGTAATATGCAGGAAGGTAAACTTGCTGTGGAAGTTGTATGTAACAATATGGGGAGCATGTTAGATGAACACAGAGCTTGCATATACTTGAACACCTGCAGCAAACTGAAGCCATTAGCTATTCTAGGTGCAAAGTGCTTCAAGCTATCCAACATTCCTACAAGGGGAGATAGTACTTGGTTCTCCTTAGCGTTTAGACTTTTTATGGTTCTGGTAAGCTAGATAAATACCTGCTGCTTCCCTTTGATTACCTGTTGGCACAGTGCAGGAGTCTCATGCAGGTGAGCTTCTGCAAACATTGATAATGCAAGAGCTACATAGTCATGAAAGTGATTACAAGTATTTAGTCTGGTGATTAAAGTACAGATTAATTGACACCCAAGCCTTATCTTTTAGTTGACTGTTCAGTTAAAGTTGCTGAGTGTGCTGGACTTCTGCTAAATCTTAACATGACTTTGGAAGACCAACTGATGAGCCATTGCTGGGTTGGGTTTCTTTCAGAAAAGTGTGTGTACTTTTTCTTGGAGTGTAAGAATGCCTTTCCTTCAATTTACTCTTTTCTTTGGATTTCTCTTCCATTTTGTTTTTCCACTAGTATCTTCCTTAAATAGGAAGCATTGCTTTCCTGCATCAGTGTTTTGACTTACCTCCTGTCCCTCCTAGTTCCTGCTGGATGGTAGGCTTTCAACTGCTAATGTTTCAGTGCTGTGCATACACCAGAGGTATTAATTTTTAGGAAGAGGTCAGTAATACTAGATGATGCAACTTACTGCTACAATGGAATATTGAGATTTGAGTTTTTGAAACTCAGTTCAGTCTAATCAGTCTTTCAAAAGCTGTGTTTAACTTGAGGGTTGTGTGTGGTTTTTTTTCTTTTTTTAGAGGTCTGTTCATAATCGATGAGAAGGGGATCTTGAGGCAGATAACAATCAATGATCTTCCTGTTGGCCGTTCTGTTGATGAAACCCTCAGACTTGTCCAGGCCTTCCAGTTTACAGATAAACATGGAGAAGGTAAGAATTCTTCCTCTTTCCAGTCTTAAATGTTTTTTGTAGAGAACAATATTAACTAGGAAGGTTAAATTGAGGTTTACTGAAAGGTGCTAAGTACATATATCTGTGCACAGCAGGTAATTGTGACAGAAATAAAGAACATGTAATAGCTTAGCCTGCAAGGGTAAGCATAATTTAGACTGCTCTCCAATTTGGTAGGTTGGGACCAGCAGTACTAATGCAATGTTTTACGCAGTCTGTTAGACAAAGCATTTAAATTCCCAGGAAGCCTACTGATCTTTATGTCAATGTATAGTGAGGGAAAAATGGTTGAGAGTCTTTGTGCCCATAGTTCAAGAGTAATAAGGTGCTTGAGGCTGGTAGCTTTTCTGCAGGAATTAAAAAAAAAAAGGCCACTGCAATTTTGAGGCCTTCCAACCTCTGCATCTTGGTGGCCTTTTGATAGCCATATGGGGAACTACAGACAGTTTAACTCTTCTTTCCCCTCCCCTTTAAACTGGAGAATGGGACTAGGGTTGAGTAAAGACAAGGAGAATATAGACTTGACTGGATCAAAGGAGAGAAGTGTACTGTAATAGTTGTACAGCCTCACTGACCCAAGTTAGCTTGCTGTCAAGCTTTTGAGAAGCTTTTAAGCAGAGTGGGAAGGGGTGCATGTATTAAGGGCCCACTGTTCAATGGGCAAACACCTCATTCCTTGGGTGCTACTACCTAGTGAACAAATGGAAATGAGTAAAATGAACTGAACATAATGCCACACTGAATAATGCACCTTCTGTATGTTGCAAAGATGTATACATGTTTTGAGTTGCTAGTTTGCTTTAATGTTGTATAAAACATGTTCTGCAGGAGCAGCTGGTAAGACTTAAACATTCTTATCATTTCAGTGTGCCCAGCTGGCTGGAAGCCTGGCAGTGACACAATCAAGCCTGATGTTCAGAAAAGTAAAGAGTATTTCTCCAAGCAGAAATAAACTTTCAGTCTGAGTGGAAACTAGTATGCCTTACATAAAAAGCAAGCATCAGTTACTGAACTTTGACTAAGTCATTGCATCTGAGTCAAGGGATCATGCTATAGGTATAAAGAGTAACTTTTTTACTTGAAGGGAAGTTTGTTCCGTTGACAGTACCTTCATAGAAGATGTTAATGATCAATATCTGTACATCAAGCCCTGTTGACTGTAGTGACAATGCAGTGTATGTGTTAGCCATGTGTTGTGTATAGACCAGTGGTATCCTTTTGTAACTCTATTAAACTTGTGGAAAGAGCATACTGTCCACTGTTCTTATGTATAGTCATCAGGACACTTGAAAGCAATGCAGGCTGCACTGCTGAAAGCTCTGTCTGCTGAGCTGTCTGTAGATACCTCAATTCCTAAAGGCCTTTTACAGCTCTATTGAAATGGAGATACTAATGCTTAGTTTTCATGTTTCAGTAGGAAATTACTGTTTACACTCTTCATGACTTTGCTGCTAGGTAGAGGAACATAGTTTGATTTTAGTCTGTCAGACTTGAGCAGTACTACAGTGCCCAGAGCATAAGTGTGACTGACAAAGGCTGGGCATATTTTCATGCACCGTATCAACTTACTTCTGCATGCACTTTGGTCAAAACTATGACTGTTTATGGTCAATTTCTGGGAATCCAACATTGTTTGAATGCTATCTGTACAGGAGTGGAAGACTGGGCTTTCTGGAAGGCAAGCTTCCTTGGATATACAACATTCATCTCTAGTCTCTCCCACTACATGGAATGGGAGTCAATGTCAGTTATCCATTAGCTTGTAGTTACATGCTTAACATCAAAAGAAGGGTGGCACTGTAAAATCTGGCACTCAGATGTGCTCAGCCTTGTCTTTAGTCTTTGTATTCCAAATTATTATGTTCTTACTATAAAATTCAAAGCACATGACTATGGCCTTAAGTTACACTAAAGCAGTGTCTGCTGTGTAGCTTCATGGTTAAAGGTGGCTTGTAATAAAGTCCTGAACTTCAGACCTGAGGATTGGGGTAAGGAGCTATTGCCTAGCAATGGAAGTGAGTTGGAACCCTGTGACCTTTATGTATCTGTAAAGATTAAACTCTCAAAGACCAAGACCTTGCATCTCACTTCAGCTCCTCAGGTAGTAAACAAGTTCTGTCCTGCTTCAAGTGAGCAATAACAAAGTTGAGGCCCAGGGCTGCTTACGTGAGTCAGAAGTGAAACTTGCATGCCTTGAGTAGCAAACTTGTCTTGTGTGGTTGGGAAAAAAATAGACTTACTGCAGAAGCCTTGCTACCAAACACTGCAGTAAGTACTAAAATAGCTAATCCCTTGTGTCTTTAGGTGCTATGAATCTTCCTGAAGATAAGAGGAAGTGATGGTTGCATCATTTTTGCATAGTATTTAAAATCAGAATTATTCTCCTCAAGGTAACAAACGAGGCTAACAATGGAGGGTAGCAGTGAGAAGTAACAGGAGCATTTTATATATTTATATATATGATATGGTTCAAGGTGAGTGAATGAACACTAATCAGTATGGCTGAGCACAGTTACATTTGTCTATGAAACTTCCTTCCCTAGCAAATGAAAAGGAGTAAAACTTACCTTGGTTGTATTTAGCTATATTAGCCTTGAAATGCTATAAAATTGATTACAGCACTTCTTTGGAGGGTACAGTATTAGTGTGGTCTAGTCCTGTGGAATGGAGATCTTTACCCTGATGATGTGACTAAAGTGACTTCTGCTCTTACTCAGAAGTAAAACTGCACCTGTGTTGACTGGGCTGTTACACTTCATATAATGCTACATGAAGTCCTGGTAGTGCGGCAAATAAATCTGTTCTGTGCCCGGAGTGTGAGGGCCTTTACATTAATGACTAAGTTCAGCCCCTCACCATGATATAAATGGCCTTTCTCAAATCCTTCAAGTGTATTCACTGTTCAAATGAAAAAAAAAAAAAAAAAAGGCATTTAAAAGGAACAGACTTGGCTAGCTGTTCTCTCACCTACCCCTTGTCGTCGGGGATGAAGGCATTCTCTCACGTTCTGGTCTTGGAGCTCCCTCCCAAAAGGCAGAGGGGGTCTTTATGCGCCCCTCGGAGGAAGAGGAGAGTCTGACGGCTGCGGAGCCCCC
>NW_009598444.1:2674-4598 GCF_000690535.1 Cariama cristata | reverse complement strand
AGCAGACAGAGAGTCCCCTCCTATCGTGACACACCATGGATCAACACAAATAGGGCTAAAAAATCAGGAGTTAGGGAAGGTACAATATAGGGATCTAGAATCAGAGGAATGGAAGGGGCCTGTGGAATTAAAAATGACTGGTAGAGGTTATGCTTGTGTCCTCACAGAGAAAGGTCCATGATGGGTTCCTCTGCGATGGATCCGACCATGGGTAACCGATACATGTAATGAAACATTTTTGCCTGAAGGCCAGACAACGCCAACTGACTCGAGTTAGAGCTGTCCGTGCTCTCTGGGTAGACGTTCTCGAACTCCTGTGCTGATGACAGGAGGGGCGCCTGCACCGGAACTATGAGTACCAGCAAGCACTGAGACAACGATATGGAACGGGTGTGATCAGCACGGATATCAATGTCGCCCATGGTTGTTAAAGTATTGTAAGATTTGAAAGGGACACGTTTGGAGAGTCATTAGGCTCTCAGACCCTATAACCAGACATTTGCAATGTGGGACTTGTGAACGGAGGTTAGGTGATCAGTTGACTTTAGAAAGATGGTTTGGGGATTTCTTGGGATATCCGGTTAGTCGGGAGGATGACACCTTTTATGAAACATTTCAGTTAAATAAGACTTAGGTCAGAGAACTGTAACACTAATCAATTGTTGGATGATTGCCTTTTGCTTCAAGTAAAGTGTGGAGAGAACGTAAAAATTCCTAGATCTCAGGAAGTTCATCACACAGATTGGGAACCAGAATGTCAGCGCTGTGCCCAACGATGATTACCTTGGAGCTAATATGCATTGCCGTAGATGGGGTAACCAAGATCGAGCCACGACAAAACATATGGGTGACCATTGCAAAAGAATCAGGACAGGACTCGTTTTGCCTGTCTATGGCAACCCCAGGAGATCCTTTTAGAACGTGCTTGATAGGCGTACCAGTCTTTGACCCTACTGCCTGTAAGGGAATAGTTGCGAACAAAAGCTTGACAAGCATGAGTGATACACAGGCTAATAGCATAGCCCAAACGAGCAATTCAGGAGTAAATTATAGCGCCTGGTGGCAAGGTCAGTTAATCATGGCATTGAATCACTCCACTATTGAGCCACAGGAGTTGGACCTATTAGGGTCCTTACCTCCTGCGAATGGGGCAATCATGTTCAAGGGAAATGAGGAAACAAGCAAACAACTGATAGAGGGAAACATTCACCTTTTCGCTGTTCAAAGAGTTTCACCTCGCAATTCGATCTATGTGGATCTTTCACCCTCATCATATTGTCCGCCTGGGTGTAGATATTCTGACGTTTGGGGAAATAACTCCGTAGGGTTAAAACTACCCCATCAGACATTCCTTATTTGTGGAGACAGGGCTTGGCCAGGTATCCCCAGTAAACCGGTGGGAGGACCCTGTTATATAGGTAAACTCACGTTGTTTAAACCCACCATAGCAGATCTAGCGAATCGTACCCTATGGAATTACACAAGAGGAAGGAAGAAGAGGAGTATACATCAATTAGGACCTCAGTGTGATGATAATGTAGCATTTTGGGATAGACCAGCAAACATTTTTGCATCATTATTTGCGCCGGTAGGCACAGCAAAAGCCCTGCAACTAGTGAAGGCGCTAGGATGCTCAGCTAGTAAACAAATAAATACTATTTCACATATTATCAGCAAGCTTACTACTGACTTAGATAGCATTCGGCATGCTGTTTTGCAAAATAGGCTGCTATAGATTTTTTGCTTTTAGCACAAGGGCATGGATGTCAGGATTTTGAAGGGCTACGTTGTATGAATTTGTCGGATCACTCTGTATCCATTCACCAGCATTTACGTCAGCTAAAGGACAATCTTCAAAAAATAACAGAATCAACATCCCCTCTGAGCGATTGGCTAAAGTCATTGGGACTTACAGGATGGATAC
>NW_009598444.1:741-2124 GCF_000690535.1 Cariama cristata | reverse complement strand
CTGTAGTGCAAAAAATAATTCAAAAATGGTTTTAAATACTATAGTCTATTTTGTGTCATGTATTTTTGAGGTACTTATTGATGTATTTTACCAGTACATAAAAAAATTGCAAGAGTAGACTATGCTTTCAAAATAACACCGAGACTAAACAACAGAATGATAAAATGGTTTCATGTGGGATATCTGGAAGACAGGGGACATATTGTGAGCAACCCAGACACACTGAATGTGGACTACATGACCATCTGAACGCATGTAGAATCATTTTATGTTAGCAATAAGCTGGAGGGTATTTTGAGAATGCGATAAAGTGTGGGAAAGCGCAGAGAGAGTTATGTAGGGAGGTAAGCTTGTGGGGCAGGAGATAGATAAGCTTGAGAAGCAAGGTCATGGGAGCAGAATCTAGGGGAGGAGTTGTTGGGAGGAGTTAAGCCGTGTGGACAGTAACGCTTAGCAAATCATGTACAGCCGATGAGCGCGTGGACAATGCATGGCACCAATCATAAGCTGAGCTATCGCATGTTTAGAAAATGCAATCTGTATATTAAGGGCTACTGCTTGGTAATAAAGTTGGCTTTCTTCTGATCATATTGGTCGTGCGAAGAATCCGTGAATTTCACGTCAGTTTTCAATGTGGTCAGGAAGGGCACATGGAACGAAATTGTCCATGAACTAAGGGACTGAGGCAGAATACTCAGTGAACCCCCACCCAACTCTGTCTAAAATGTGGGAAAGGATGTCGTTGGAGCAATCAACGTCAGTCAAAATTTGATAACCAAGGCAATCCTATGCAGGGAAATGGGTGTGAGACCAGGTGCCCCGAGAATGCACAACAGGGTCTGCCGCCCCCCTCCCCCCACAACAGTCATCCCACCCCACTTGGGACCACGGAGTGGTGAATTCCAGCATAACACTATTCAGTCCCTCCCACACAGCCGGGCTGGATCTGGCCACAACAGCAACAATCACAGTATCAGACCGGTCGGTGACTGTTGTACCTACAGGAGTGCCTGACCCCCTACCTGACAACGTGTGCGGCCACCTTATCGGAAGATCTTCAACAACAGGATCGGGACTTTTTGTGTTACCGGGAATTATAGACTCTGATTACAATAGAAAAATTAAAATAATGGCATGGACCACGCACCCTCCTTGCACCATTCCAAAAGGAGAACTTATACCACAATTGATTTTATTACCATATCAGAGCGGCAAAGCTGAGAATAAGCAAAGGGGAGAAGGAGCATTTGGTAGCACTGGGACACCCAATATATATTGGACAAAAAAGGTGCTGCCAGGACAACCTACGTTAACAATTACTCTAAATGGCAAGCCATTCACAGGACTGGTGGACACTGGTGCTGACATTTCACTTCTTAACCA
>NW_009598444.1:0-242 GCF_000690535.1 Cariama cristata | reverse complement strand
TATAGATTTAAAGGACTACTGTTTCATTGTATTTTTACACCTGGATGATTGTGCACATTTTGCATTTTCTGCGCCTACTCTTAATAACGATAGACCTATGCAAAGATATCATTGAGTAGTGTTACCACAGGGAATGATGCATCGTTCTATGATATGTCAAATAGTGGTGGATGCGGCTTTGAAGGAAGTAAGGAACTCTTTTAGACAGATCTACCTTTACCATGATATGGATGATATCTGAA
>NW_009598443.1:54779-78147 GCF_000690535.1 Cariama cristata | reverse complement strand
GCAGGGAAGCGGTGCTCTTTGCTCCGTGCCACTTCCACTTACGGGTGGCCCCAGGCACCGAAAAGTCAGTCTAAATTTAAGCAGTTTTGCTGCAGAAGACGCTTGTTAGCTCTAAGGTTGCTGAATACCACATGAGCAGGTCATTATTATTTTTGTTTCCTGCATCAGTAGCCTGTATCGCTAAAAACCAACCCCAGTATTTCTATCCAAGCCGGGGTAATTAAAGACGCTAATTTCTCCACTATCCCAGAACAACATCTTGCTTCAGGATGCTCAAGTGAGGATACACACTTCTGCCAGGAGGATTTAGCCTGGAGCAAAGCGGCTGCTCACTGGCCTCCAGCCCTGTTTGCTCTCCCCGCTGTTGCACTGCCAGGAGGAGAGGCATTAACGCTCTACCTGTGCCACCACAAGGACAGACCTATGCTCCCCACGTTCACATATATCTATTTTATCTGTCAGCCCAAGTGTGAGCCCTTTCCAGCAGGCGTGCTCCTGGCCACTGCCTCCCCAGCTTCAGGTGCTGCTCCCCTGCACCCATGCTCTGGCAGCTGGGCTGAAGTGCCAAGCCAGCTGCAAACTACCCTGTCATCAAAAGGGAGTAATCCTTAAGCTGTAATTTTGTCTAAATTTACAGCTGGCATAGAATGGCACTGTCACACACAGACCTGCCCTCTCTGCCTTTCCCCTGGCTGTTGGTTTCCCTCCTTGGAAGAACATACGCTGCCACACCAGGAGCCAGATCAAGGGAAATAAATGCTTGTTTCATTGTAGATCACTTTGTGGATTCAAAGCAATATGCAAATGCAAGCCAGTCTTTATTATCATGTCCTTGTTAATACACATACGTAAGATGACTCAGTTTTAATTATCTGTAGTATGGCTGAAAGATGTATCCGGAAATACATCTTCTCCGCCTTTATTAAAGCTGTTTTTCAACCCAATTGTCAATACAAACGTCCTGAAGTTGGTCTCGTTGACTAAATATTTTGATTGAACATATAGAGGATTTCAATTAATCATACATTTGGAAAAACAAAATCTTTGCACTCTGAGCAGGTATTTTCAATTTTGTATTGTTAAGAGAATCCTGTGAGAATATGAAATATTCTAGTCCCAGGTGGCAGTATCTTTATACAACAGAAGGATTCATTCCTTTATTACAACACTCCCAGTATAAACAGAAATACCGCAACAAGCTGCCTTGCCTCTTGTTTTTCCTCTTGGGTTCACAGAGGAGAGATTTTTTCCAGTAGGATTCAATCCTGCATTTGTTTCTGGAAAACCTCAGTACCGAGTTAGAAAGCTATGTGAGTGAAGCAGCTCTCACCAAGCCCTGCTCCAAGGCCTTGACCCTTTTGGAGTGGAGCAATGCCCAGATACGTCCCAGCTAGGTCGGAAGCAGAGAAGAGGGGTGGTGGTTGGAAGCTTGTGGTTTTCTAGGTAACACATTGCCATCTAGCAGCACTTAAAGAAAGTAGCACAAACCTGACCTCCAGTTCCAAAACAAGTTTTCCTCACTTTTGTTCTTACTGCGTTGTATCATATACGGCACGATCATTAGAATAGGATGTACTCAGAGTGCAGAATGAGGACTGTAGGAAAATGAACAGACGAATGCGATCCTCTTTGAAAACAGGCACTAAACACCCCTTACAGGTTGTAACTTCCAGCAGGATAGTGACATTTGTTACTGCATGTTTGACTGTACAATGAGAAGAAAACAAATAAAGAAAAAAAAAAAAAAGAAAAATGCACAATCCTGCCGTTTCTTATTCTTATTCACGCATTCACTGATTTCAAAAACACTTTCTCCTTGCATTGCTGAAGCACTACTGCCCTAGGAGAGTCAGGTCACCACCTGAATTATTTAGTATGTTCCCATTCCCTAGCAGTGACCCAGAGGCTGGTGACAGTGTACTAACTAAAAGAGCAATGCTTCACTCTCGGATCCAAGGCTGACAGACTGAAATATTGAATTCCGATAGATACAGAGCTCCCTGGTGCTATTTTTACAAACTCTTTTTAGAGCCATGGAACAAACTGATGACAGATCTGGGCTTAGATCTCAGGAATCATTGGGTACTAACCGACACATAACCCTATAGTCAGTTCACAAAGGATCCCTTGACTATAACTTTTAGGAGGCAAATTTCATCAGGTCTGTATGGAAGTGTAACAGGCTAAAGGATGGCCTAATGCATACTTCAAAGACTAGATCTATAAAAAAAGATGCAGATACCTGCATTCTATTTCTAGATTTCTGAAATCTTTCTAAAATTCAGATTTCTGGATGCAAAATCATGAGATTCAGTTTCTCCTCACAGTCTAACCCTGGAAGCTTCCAAATCCTGTTGATGTCTGGCCACTGTGATTCCTGGGAAGAGACAATTTCTATCAGGCTAGCTAACAAGACTACCACCCCAGCTGTCTCTCCTGTCCCCACTGCGGGTGTCTGAAATACCCCTGGGCTGCCGCAGCTTTCTAAAATCAGCCCCGCTTGCCAAGTTAAATTTGGTTTGATTTCGTTAGGCAGGGGCTGGCTGGGGACAGGGCAGTCACGGTGCATACCTGCGGACTGCAGCCTTATCAGGCACTTGTACATCAGCCCGTCCGCCTCATGAATCAAAACTGCCAGCACACAAGACTGGGGTTATTTCCCACACAATATTCGGTCACTGGACATGTCCGTAAAGGGCTCAGCTCCTCCCAGGTAACGGTGCATACCTGCGGACTGCAGCCTTATCAGGCACTTGTACATCAGCCCGTCCGCCTCATGAATCAAAACTGCCAGCACACAAGACTGGGGTTATTTCCCACACAATATTCGGTCCGCAAAGGGCTCAGCTCTTCCCAGGTAGCTCCATACCCGTCCTACCATGTTGTCTTGATTTTGTGTTCTCAGCCCATCTCATTTAGGGGTCTCCTCCTGCGGGCCCGGTGAGAACCAGCAGAGTTGACCCTGGGCTACACCAAGACGTGGCTGGAAGAAGAGGCAAAGAAACACCCGTCTCTGTAGCGCAGCCTGGGAAGTGTCACCCAGCTGGGCTGAATGCCCTCCTCTGCCCAAGCAAACCAGCCCATTTCTATGGGGAAGGGGCTCTGATCAGCAGGTTGTGGTGTATTCTGGGGAAGCTGAGGGAAAGCAGCACAGGCCCCCATGGCAAAAGCTGTTTCACTTGGTATAGCGGAATGAAATATTCATCAGGATAGAGAGCAGGAGAGAGGTTCGGATGGTCACAGCTTGGGGTTTGCTCATGCTCTCAGTGACCCAGCAAATATTGATGTATTTAAACAATAGCTACTTAAGTTATTGCATTCCATATAGAGCAGTTTGAAGAGGTAGGGTAAAGCATATTTTTTGCTGAGTGCTCTGTCTGGTTACAGCTCACTGCTGGAGGAGTGGGCTCAGTCCAGGCAAAATGGCCAGCAGGCCCCTGCCATGTGCTCCCACCTTTCATTTTACCAGCACTGCCATTTGATTAGACATTAATTTTCTGGCAGGAGATGTATACAGTACAAAAATACGCTCATGTGTGGTTTACCTTCCCACACGAGATAAGATCTGATTTCACAAGACTGCTCAATTTACAGTACAGCTTAAAATACCAGCTCATCTCTGCTGAGAGGTGGTGGTCCCACACTTCCCCCTCCTCCTTCCTGGGAGTGAGGACCAAGGGTGAGCGCACAGTGAGCCGGTTGAGCTCACCAAACTGGCAGGAAACTGCTTTAGCACAACAACTAGTTTTTGTTTTGATTCCAGGGCTAAGGAACTGAACCAGCCTGGCTTGCTACCAGGTGAACCTCAGGAACACAAAACAGGGAAAAGAAGATGGAGGAAACCATAGGAGGAAGGCCATCCCATTTTAGCAGCACTGAGCTATCAAATGGGCTCAGTTGTATTATTATTCCCGGCTCTCCCCGTGATGCTCAGGGCATTGCCAGTTTGAGGAGAGGGAGTTAGAAATATGTGACTCAGGGCAAAGCTGAGAGATGCATGAGCAGGTGCCCCTCTTTCGAGGGGGCAGCCAGTCACTGGGTCAGGCTAATTGTACTGGAAAACTCCAGCCTAAATCCCTTTGAAGATCCAGCTGTGTTTCCTCCCTCTTCCTCAGCTCTCACCGTTCTGTTCTGAAAAACTTTCAGGAAAAAAACTGCACCGTGCCTTTTTCTCCAAGAGCATTTGAATCACACAGAAATAGGCCAGGTGATAATTGCACGGCACATTGTAGTGCTGCTTAAATGTCAGCTGTTACTTAAAGCCTCTCCTGAAAATGGGCCATAAATTAGGGCACATGCAGCCATTCTATATGGACTCTGACTAACCAGCGAGTAAAAGCATTATATTGACTTTGGTATCGGAATCGTTCATTTTTATTTGTCTGAGGTGTGTTTACTATTGAAAGAAAAACAACTGAAAAAAAATTATAGCTCCCTGAACGTGCTGTTCTTTCTTTTAAAGAGAGTTTAAAATAAATATTCTGGCACAAGAATATTCAAGCGCACACAGATTGCAATAGGGAACATTTCAGTATTAGGTCCAGATGTCTCTAGCAGTTGTATAACCTTGGTAGGAATGCTTCAATGCTGTAGGTATTAAAATACAGCTCTGACCTGCAAAAACAGCCTGTTGTGGCACTTCACTCGAGTCTTTCTGTTCTTAAGAAAATGGCACTATCTGCATGAATAATGTTGCACAGGCACCAAAATGTTTGCTAAATCAGGGCCAGAAAGTAAGGTGTGTGTTTCCTCTGAAACTTTTCTAAACCACCATGAATTATTAGGGAAAATCATAACATTGATAAAGGATCTAAGTGTTCCAGACTAAAGATATCTATATCTGAGCCTTGCAGCTTAACCATCTTGCTTTTTGTCTATTTGGCCTGGATTCAGCAAAGCAATTAAGCCCCTAAATAGTCCCATTGATTTCAGTGACACATAAGCACTTGGCTGAATCAGGTCCACTCTGCCTGCCAAACCACATTCCTTCTTGCCTCACAGTGTATTAGAGATTTTGGAAAAGCAGTTCCAGTCGTTATCAGTAGCTGTAACATGAAGTCATGGTAGATGTTGGAGGCACTTTTATGCCTAGATACCTATGCAGGAGATCCATCTACGAGAAGCTACACAGAGAACTGCCTGAAGATTTCCATCTTTCACAGTAACATTGCTGCATTTCCACGAAGCGCGGTTGAGCATCTGCCACAGACCGCCATCATGACGTCCATGGCGAGGTCTTCATCTATGGAGCAGCCAAATCTCCGCAGCTAAAGCAGAGACAAGCCCTCAATTCAGGACTGATCTCTTGAAATCTGGCCGTTAAGGATACAGAATGTCCTGTATCCGCCGTACCGGAGAGGTGTCCATCGTGCGTGGGTCCATACAGTTCCCATGGAGGCTGGGAGTGAGTCCTGCGGCTAGGGTGGGCAGCTCCCCGGCCCCTGCTCCTTCTGTCACAGAAACACTCAACTGACATTGGTTTTGTTTAATACATGGCCCTAGTTCCCCTTTTCACGTGAAGAGATAGTAAGTGGTTCTGAGTGAAATGGAAAATGCTGTGATGCAATTTGAAGATTGTTGATAAACGAGAGAACTGGAATATTTTTAGGTACCTTTTTTAAGGTAGCGTTATTCCCTGCTTTCATCTGCCTTTCCATCATTTCTTTTCCATCTTTTCTGGTCATTGCTAATTTTTGCTCATAATATTTTTCTGGTTCACAGTTTACAGAGGAAGAGGAAATTGTGACAATTAAGTGGTAGCAGGAGCTGCAGAGCATTCCTCTTTAAAAGCAGAGATGGTTTTATTTTTCTGAGGTATGCGTTATGTAAGTGTATTGCTTCCACAGCTGAAATATTTCAAAAGATGGATAATGAAGTTCTCAGCTGGGTTGGGGCAGAGCAGCCTGCTGAATCCTGTGACCCTGGTTCGCCAGGGCTACTGGACTTTACATGGGAAAGCTGACCAGGTTAGAGGTTATCTTGTAATAGACCACATTAAATAGAAAGACGAAGCATGTAAAAATAGTGTAGTGGTAAAAAAGGTAATTAGTAAAAAGAAATTTCTGACTGTCACCAGAGATTTCATGGTATTAAATATAGATATTTTAATAGTATTAAAGAACAGTTAATGGCTGTGGTCATGTCTCTGAAATAGTTAATTTAGGAGTAAATTCATTTATACCTACATGTTAGTATTTTTTTAATATTGTAAAATGCTGGGTTTATATATATTGGTTTTGTTTTTCACATAAAAAGATCTTGAATATCTACTGTTCTTAAAGCCTTTAAAGGTTAACCAGATCATGCACTTTTCCTCCATTGAAAGCATAATCCTGTACAGGTCTAATGTTCTAACCTGTCACTCTTTTTACAGTGTCAAAATTTACTGCTTTTGTGGTTTAATTTAAAGCTGAAGTCACATGCAGAGAGATTTGGAAGGAAAATAAACCTCTCAAGATTCCTGTTGTGTCACTGATGCTTTCTGTGCTGGCCCATTTCCCCCTGTCAACACTTGTAAACTGGACAAACAGACAAAATCTCAATTATATTTTTAAAGAAATAATTTAAGCCTAAGTGAATAACACTGGAATATGAATATCTGTGAGTTAGCTTATCATTTTCGCTATGATTTCAGTGACAGTGCAGTCAAATGTTGTTTCACTTAGATTGATCTAGATATGTGCACGTTGCCAGCTGGAGTGAAAAATCCCTGGACTATCAAAGATAACCAGGGGACGGCAGGCTGGAGTCAGTAAATTTATATGATCTGTGTCTCTAAGGCAGAGCTGCTCCTGCTTGTGTAGGTTCTGCATAATCTGGTTGTACATTCAGACAGCTTTATTTCAGGATGCTGCTGCGGAGTACCTCTGAAAATATGACCAGCCTACCCTGACAAGAAATAGCATAAAGAAATGAGAGGAATACTTCATTGATTTTATCATCTCTCTTTATCGCCTTTTGGATACATGTGAATAAAATAGGATTTAAAATATTAACAAAAAGCTTGAATCTTCACAGAATGCCTCTCTGGTACTTAAACAACATGTACTTCTGAGTAATATACCAAGAAAACAGATTTTACAAGCTTTTAACTGCAGAATCAAGTGAATAAATCGCAATGAGTAATTTATTTAATGCAGACAAATTTATTTTTCTATTCCTATAGAGTTGATGATGAGGTGCCATGTCATCATTTCCAAAAGTGTTTAGGATTTGTGTTGGTTTTCCCTCCACACTCGTTAGCCAGGCGTTCCAGGGAGGCTGGGTCGGGCAGCTCGGAGGGTAGCTGGCCCATGTCCGTGCGTGCACGCTGAGGCAGGGCTGAGCACAGACCGGGGTGCAATTTCACCAGAAGGCAGGGGAGCTACGTGAGCTGGCAGTGGAGGATGCTCTGCCCGTGGGGTTGAGCTAACATCTCTGCTGAGAGCGAGCAAATGTTCCCCGTCGATGAAGACAACAGATGCTGGCAAGGGGAGCCTCCTGCCTTTCCATTTACCTCTCCTTCCCCTTCTGCAGAATGATAGATGGATGGCTAAACAGACATACTTTATAGAGTGTTTTGTAACACTAGGTATTGGTAGCATTGTTCATCAAATGTGATCAGACATCGTGGCCGTATATATTTAAGCAGCCTCTAATCTGGCATGCTGTGCAGGATTCTGTCTGCTGTTCCTTCATCCAAGCAGGAAAAGATGGGTAAGAAGCATAATCACATCTTCTAAAAAAAAAAAAACCCTGCAAGGGAAAATAACAGAAATTGATCTTTATCTTGACTGTACACAAAGATGCTATGTGGGGAATTAGCCTCATCTCAAGCCCCAGGTGGTTAAAAACCTGCCTGGGACCTGGCACCCAGCCTGCCTGCAAGTTTGGGAACCTCAGAGCAGCTGCTGCGCTCTAAATGTCGTTGAGGGAGGATGGAACACCCAGGAAAAAAGTGAACTAGGAAATTTGTCAGGATCCAGTGCAGGAGACAGGCTCTGTCTGTCACATGCTGAGGCACACAGCAAGGGCAGAGACCCCCACAAGTAGCATGAGCACCCACGTGTATCTGTGCCGCTCCCATGGCCCTTCAGCCTCTTCCTCTGTTGCTCTATGGTGCACCGCAGCCGTTTGTCAAACAGCTACAACAACACTGCCTTACAAAGTACACGAGAGGCCAAGGTGCTGCCTTAAATGCCTGTGATACAGGTCTTTGAGAGGAAGGTGGAAAAAGGAAAAAGGAGGAAAAAGTGTTCCACCCAAAATTTACTTTACGTGGTTTTGCCCCACTTCTGCCCCTTCGCTTCTTCATAACTGATTTAATTATGGCATTAGTTTTTGTCCTGGCTCCTACAGTGAAGGAGGTTTGTCTGTCTTTGCTTCCATTTTGCAACATGAAGATGCTTTTGTAAGACCCCACTCAGCCAGGTGCCTGCTGCTAGTCTTAGTGCTTCAGCAAGCGGACACAAATTGTCAGATTACCGGATTACATCACCCTCTGAACGTACATGAATTTGAATACATTACTTGTTTACAGCATAGTAATTTAAGAGCTAATCATGATACAGCAAGAAGAGCGAGGCCAAGGCCCATTAACACCTCTCAGTATGCGTTGGAGTGGGCCACAGATTTGTATTCTTGATGTGCTGGGCTGAAGTGACCACTGACTGTGGCTGAGGGACTAGAGACATTGCATTAACAGTTTCCCCACATTTGATAGTATCCTGCCTTCCTCTAGGAGCTCATTCCTAACCCAAGCCTTTTCCATCGTGTTGGCACAAGGGTTTGTGTGTCCAGATCATGAACCGAATCGATGTTTTGGTTTGGCTGAAAAGTAGCACGGCCAAGGAAATGCAAGTTGACTTTCAGACAGATAAGTTCTCTGATCTAGTTCGTTGCATGACGATACAAGCAGTTGTGCCAGGCGCCACGAAGGAGGGAAGCGCGGTGTAGAAACAGGACACCAAGGTGAGAAGGAAGAAGGGGCCACTTCAGCCAGCATTGCTGCAGAATAAAGGTCCATGGAGCCATAACCCAGGCTGCTTTAGCAGAAACTAGTAATTCTGATCATTCCTGCACCAAGTGTTATCTCCTGCTCCAGTAAGGTATAGAGACACTAGCCCTTCTTGGCAGCTTTTTTAGTTTTGACCAAAAAAGTAAGTTTCAACAATAAATATGTCTGTTACAATGACACAACATAGCCAAGGCATACATCTGAGCTATCATAACAGCTTTTTTCAACAGAATAAATATAAAATTTCCTGCTTTCTTTGTTTCCCAGTATGTTAATGTCTTTTTGACATTTCATCCACGTCACCCTGTGCTCTGAGATCCCTTTCCGGATGCAGTCAGTCTGATACGTGGAGCCGCACGTACCTTACAGCAGTTCACGTCAGGGAAACCTCCGCTTTTTCCTACACAGACAACCAGATACGCCAGATACTAGCACCATTTCTGGTAAATATAGCTTTCCTCTGACACCAGACTTACACACATAAGACCTGCTCTAAATCATGGAACTGCCCGCATAGCTGTCACCTGCAAGCAGAATGAGCTCAGAGAAGAAATTTATCGTTGTAACAGGATCATCTGCCCAAGAGGTTCAGGGCTCCCTGGCACACTTCCCCAGGTTTTACGGCTCATGTGATACGGGTAGTTTAAGGACTTTAGCTGCCTTTTCTGGCTCTTCCAGAAACACAATGGCAATGTGGGAGCCTACAACCCAGGAGCAGTGGAGTTTTCATCCCCTCGTAGTAATAACATTTATTTCTTTCCAAGGGGGCTGCTCCTCCGTTCTTGCCTTATAAAGTCAAGGCAGGAAGGAACGAGGAGCAAGGCATTAATAACAATGGAAAGTTTATACAGTGAAGGCAGGAGGGAAGTGTCAGGAGAGTAACAAAAAAGAGGAGGGGAAGAAGGTGGGTGAGGTGGTGTGCACAGAGAGCTCGCTTGGCCTCACCAAGACAGGAGACAATCAAATCTATTTGCAAAGGTGGTGTTGACGGGTCAACATTTTTGACATGAAGCAGAAGGATCCCTTGCTGTGGCCTTGTTTTTTGAGCTTTGCAACTGCAGGGCTTGTGCTGATAGGTAAATCCTGTCTGTGTTGTACATCAACGTCCAGGTGTCATCCTGTCTGGGGGGGCAGTATGACAAGAAAACCAAGATTAATTTCTCTATCATGTAACACTTCATGGTGACCCAGCTGGAGAAGAAACCAGGAAACAATCTGTGTTATAGATAGATAGATAGATAGAGATAGATAGATACATAGATAAAGATAGATAGGTAGGTAGGTAGATAGATAGAGGGGTGTGTGTATACAAATGATATTGGTCCAGTTTGACCTCACCATGGTCTTTGAAACAATGGTGTATTTTAATAACCTTTAGGTACCTGCTCTACATCACCTTGCCCCAGCATAAAACAAGAACGATAGTTTTAGCAGCGGGACCACCCTAGTCTGAGTTAAGGGTGGATGCTGAGAGCAGACACAGAATTATTGTCCAAGCACAACCTTCAGCCTCAGGTTCAGGTGCTGCACGGAGTTTCTAGAGGAAAATGTGATGAGGGGCTCCGTTTAGTCCCAGGGATTCAAAAGACATAGAGATGGTGTGATTCACAGCAATATGCACCATGCAGCCCGGTCTCAGACTCAGCCTACATTTGCCCCATCACAGGGGTGGAGTTGCCCCTTCCTTTCCCAACAAGAGTCCCTGCAGGGATGGCAGACCAGGGGAGAGCTTGCGGCGTGGGTGCCTGCAGCTGCCAGGGGCCAGAAGCAGAGGCTGCAAGGTCTGGTGTTCCTGCTGGTACCTGGGACAGCCTGGGACCTGGATCTGGGACAGTCTCTGGGCTTGCTTTAAAACAAATAATGGAGGAGCTGCTGGTGGTCTCAGCAGTTCTTCCAGATTTAAGAATGTTATTAATCATTAGTAATAGTTATATCCACTCCTAAAGTAACTGAGTGGTACTTCAACAAAACAAACTGGAAATAGAGTTTTCCTGCAATAGTAAGCCAATTCAGATTCCCCGTAGGGTTAGACAAATGGAGAAACCCAATGTTTACAGCAGGACAGAGGAACATAGGACACTGTACCTGGTGCTCTGATGATGTTAACGATACAACTCAAGGAAGGCAACACAGCAATCAATATTCATTTTAGTTTGGCCTGGTATTCACTAGCCAGGCTTGACTTCAGGAAGGACATAACACAGAGCCTTGCACCTGAGGCTTGCCTTAGAGTGGAGACTGCGGAAGCTGCGGCTTCTTGGTAGGAAAACACCTCAGCTCCTCATTTACTGCTGCCTTCACCTGGCTGTGGGGGATGGACACGCTTTCCGCACTGGAGATGCCAGAGCAGTTACCCTGACGGGCAGGCCCATGGGTCCGGGTGAGGGTGAGGAGGGGAGGCAGGCAGCCCACGCCTGCAGCACTCCTCTGCCCCGGGGGAGTCTCACAGGAGCCCCATGGGGCTTCTGCATCATGTACCCCTTGGCTTGGATTTGTCATCCTCATGCCTGTACCAGGAGGAGGTACCGGCTGCTACAGAGCCCTTCGTGCCAGCAGAGAAAAAGTCGTGATGTGAACCGATGTCAACCAGTTAACACCAGCTGAGAAATCTTTCATATTTTCAAGTGAGAAAATGAAGACTTGTGTTTTAAGCACAGGGGTGGACTGGGGAATCAACCATGGGAACAAATGCCAGGAGAACTTAGTGGGGGTTTTAGCTCCTGGTGTGCATTTGACTCAAATGTCTTCCAATCAAATTCCCAAACAACTGTGCTTAATGTAGGAGTAAATGGGTGAAATGCAATGCTCTGTTTTGTTCAGTCGGTCAGATGAGATGGATCCCAGTCTGTCCTGGCCTCAGGGTTTACAAATCAGCGCCCAGTACAGAGTGCCATCTTGAGTACACTGTGCTACAGAAGGCCAAATGCTCCCTGGGGATAAATCCAAGCATTTAAACAATATCAGTGTAGGCAGGAAATATATGATGATGTAAATTAAACTTCAGGCAATGGTGTCTCAAACTACAAAATGTGACTGTCCTACAAAGCTGATCTACAGCTGTGGCAGCCAGAGCAGGAGCTGCCAGCTGTTTCTCTGTAGTCCGATAACCCAGTATCATACCTCCCAGCCTGCCCGCCTCCACTCCTGCCCTCACAGGCAGGCAGCACGAGTTGCATCACGTTAATTATAAAACAGCCCGGACACACTCATCAGAGGTACATAAGTGTCCGTCTCACTGTGCTATAATCCAACGTGTGCTCCATGAAATGTGTTTTCAGCTGCCTTGCAGGAGTGGCTTTCCCACTCCTGTTGTGGGAAGGAGTCAGCTGCCTGCTGGCCGCGAGCTGCTTTTCCAAGGTGCTTTATAGAAGTGACCAGCTGTGATCAATAGCACAGGGAAACAGGTGCTGTATAACCCTGCCGAAGTTGGCTTCTATTAGTGTTTTGCAAAATGACCATGGTTTGAGCAGCTGGTTTCACCACCCTAGACTCAACTGCCTCAGCCCAGCCTTGGCTTTGTCCTTAGTGCTCCAGCTCCTCATGGTGCCTAATTCATTTGACTGGAGAAGGTGACCAAAGAGCCAATTTTTTAACATTTTGTGCAGAGCACATATATCTGTCATTTTAAGCTGAGATTTTCCAGGCTGCCCCGTTAGGACCAGATCCCGGTCCCTCTGTGTCTACAGCTGGATTCAATTAATGACCTGAGATTTCCCCTCACACACAGCAACCACAAAGCACATTGCAGATTTATGGCCAGTGTGTACCTGTGGTACTACAAAATAGTTGCAGCAGACCAATGGATCAGCGTGATAATCAAATATTCAGCAACCTGTGTGGGAACAAATGGGAGAGTGTAAAAACAGTTGACTGTGGGCAGGGTTTTGTGGGAGAATTGAGGAAAAAATATCCTGCAGTGGCAAAGACCGATGATATTTTGAAATTGCTCATCATGAAGTTCAGTTATTGCTCTGCATATCTGTGGCAGGGAATACTCTATTCTCTTCCATACAGTTACCAGGGAAATTAAATAGGAGGTTGCTACTATTTCAAGACTCAGAATGAAAAATGTAAGTGCTAGTTTGCTGCAGCAGAGTGAATTTACAGGGAGTCCTTGGGCTGGGATGTTGAAACAGACTGAAAAGTGCACATGGATTTTTATTTTTTCATGTCAAAAGCAGACTTAGGCTCTGATTTTCCAAGCAGGAAAAATTGTAGTGGAAGTGTATGGCCCTTACCCTGCTGCAGTATAGAGTGAAAGAAGTTAAATGTGCAGATGGTATTCAGTGAAGCACAGCTCTGCCTTAGTTAAAGGTGTTGCAAAGACTTTAATGGGAGGAGCGCTTTTCTGCTGTTAAATTACTGCGGTGCCTTGTTTGTAACCCCTGGTAGTTACTCTGACAGCTGCACACTGATATAAGAAGGTCACCAAGAGAAGCTGAATGCTGCTCACAGGGCTCAAAGATGTGCTGGAGCTGAAGTAAGAACCAGAGCTTCAAACAGGAATTTCTGGGATGTGACACAAGAGCGTTCCCTCCCTTTTCCAGGAAATCTAGTTTCTTTTTCATCACAAACTTTAAAAAGCTCAGTTGTATTTGTGCAAGGATCTGGTATTAAACAATGAGGATACATGTGGGGAAGCCGAGTTACTGGCTATACAGATTTATTGCGCCAAGTCGCTAGAGGAGGAACAGCAGCAAGCAAAGCCCTCCTCTAAGTTATATTTTGAAAACTTTATAGAATTAATGACATGGTATTACATCGCGAAATTCACTTGCAGTTCCTCTGAAACTTCCCCTGTGCTCTGCAGTGGCACATGAGAAATGCATCCTCTGCCATTACGGTGCCGAGTCAGAGGAATAAGCGATCTCCTATGAGGAACCGTATCTTCACTGCATTGACAGCATATCAAATGCCCGAAGTCCCTGGTGACCTCCAGAGCATCTATTTAAATGAGCAGTGGGGGGATCAGGGTAAAGAAGAGCAGGATGCTAATCAGATACTGCCAAGGAGTGCCTCTTTGCTGCAGGGACACGCTACCTTCGCGGACTCCCGTCATCGCTGGGGCAGTGTGGAGATAAATGGTGTCTTTGAGACCCCTGAAAAGAGAACAGCCCCTCGGCAGGGCCCAACACCGTCCCGTCAGGCCGTGCACCGCAGGGCAGCCGATGTCACTGCCCTGCCTTGACATGCAGCACTGCTGTACCCTGAACTCACGTCAGAAGTGACAGAAGTCATCTACAGATGCTGCTTCAAACCTCTGCTCTGCCTGTAGCTACAAATGAAACACAAGGGTTTGTGTCTGTCAGATTTGCAAAATATTTACCGTAAACATCACAAATTTTGATTTCTGCTAGAAATGCCCCAAGGAGGAAGAATCTTGTTATTTACAGGGCAGCATTCCTTTAAAACTTTTGGTTTGTTCAGTCAAATTAAGACTGAGAGTTCTCTACAAACCCCTTGTTGGGTGAGGCAGGGAGGGATAGAGAAGAAAGAACAGAGTCAAACAAATCTCTAAGACCCAAGGAGAGCTTGGTCAAACTCTCCAAACAACTCTGGTTTTGTATCCAGACTGCGCAAAACGAAGTTTTGCATCATATTGGTGCGATAAAAAAATGTCTAGCCCACGCACAAGCAATCCCTTTCAAAAGCCGGCATAGTTTTGCTCTTAAGCAAACAGCTTTGCTTAAGTTTTTCATTAATCTGGACAACAAAAGATTATAAGGCTTCAGTTTAACACATTGCCCAGCTCTACAACTGACAGTACTTGCTCTGTTTTTGTTAATAAATCGCTGAAACTAGCCCCAATAAGGTTGACAGAAGGACCCCGTGGCAGCATGGCTAGTCAAAGGGCCTGTAGGCTCACTGAGTACGATTCTAATTTTTAAAAGTTTTTTTTTTCTCATCACTCTAATGACATCTAAGCACCTTGGTGGAAAATTAAAATCCCAGCCACACGTTTTAGGTTCTTTTCAAGGCAGCAGCTCTTGCTTAGCAAGCAGAGCTGTATGTTGTGCTGACGCTGCGCTCCAGAGCACATCCGTATGAGGATGCGGTGCTGGGGTTTTACAGAAAAGAAGTGGAGGCCAAAACAACCTGCTGCTTCAGATCAGCGCATCAGGTTTACGATCTATGAGCCGTAACTGCTAGAAATTATGTATATATATAAAAAAGCATCGTTATGGTCAGGGATTGACATAATGAAGGCATGCTGGCATGATGTCATCATTGGGATGCTCTTAGATTGCTGAGCAGTTCAATGAGACAGTGTAATGAAATATGGGGTGCGAATTGCTTTAAAGTAATCTTGGATGTTCCCAAATTTTTGCCTGAGCGGTTTGACTACAGAAAGAGAAAGAAGAGAGGCACTGAATTAGTATTCCCGGGAAATGATTAAACTGTTGCAGCCAGATCAGGAAGGCAGACGTAACATTTTCTTTCCTGAGGAAGTAACAAAAGCTGAGTTCATACTGCAAAACATAACGAGGGATGTTTGTCATAAGTTAAAAATCAATGAACTCCAGCTGCTCTTGTGGTCCTGGAAGGTTCATTTTCAATGAAGAAATATTTCTTCTTGCAGGAGCATTCCAGAAGACAGACTTTATCCTCAGTGACAGTGTTGAAAATCAAATTGGATGGGACATAGATTTACAAGGTAGTAGAGAGGCTTTCTGATGTGCCCTTAAAATGAAAAATTTGACATGCCAATTGAGGATTTTAGCCCAATTTCTGCAATTAGAAGATCAGGAGAATGAGACTTGCCTCTTCTTTTGAACAGAGGCTCAGCCTCTGTCTCAAAAGCTGTCTCCTGGCTCACCAAAGAACACTTTCTATTACTAAACCATCACACCGAAGTATCCAGGAGATGAACCAACTTCTGATACAAACCAGACTAGACTTAGGGTGTCTATCTAGTAAAATATTGACTTACCTAACCAAAGAAGTATCTCACTAACCAGAACAGATGGATCATATGAGCTTTTGGCTTCTCCATCTTCCCGTCCAGATCTGCTTCCTCTTTATCATTCAAGAAATTCTTCTAGTTACGTGTCTTGGTTCCACACAGGGATTAAAGATGTTTAAAGGGCCCTTTGAATAGAAGGAGTTGCCTCAGTGGTAGAAGGCGTGTTCAGGATCTGGATCTCCAGTTCAGCTGATTATTCCATATGGACATGTCAATAAACCTGTGTGATGATGAGGAGGGAAAATTAAATGCAAACTGTGCAATAAATCTGACAGAACCCTCTTTACTGATGGAAAAATGTCCTACGTACAGCCTCTTTGGGTGGAAAAGAAATGATTTCATAGTTTCTGGGGTTCCTTATTCCTGTTTATGTCAGTGTCTCCCAGGAAAAGAAATAAATCAAAATTCTAGTGGGATTTTTAAGCCGGAGTTGGAACCAGCCAGCCAGCCAGCCATCAGAAGCGATCATGTCACTCCAAAGAACAAGCACAGCAAGAAGCAGTGTCAGGGGCAATGGCTTCTGTGTCCAGTTCACAAGCTCTAACAATGCCAGCACATGGGTAAATTTAGCCAAGAAATGCACTGGAAGAAACCCATCTGTACTGCAGGCAGTAAAGATCAAATTCACAGAGCAGTTCGGTCACTAGCAATTATTCACACATACTGAGTAAGTAACTGTGTCAAAGGTGAAGAAGACAAGGGAAATTACAGTTGAATCTTGTTTTCATACTCTTCTTTTAATGAACAGAAAGGTAGAATAATATCTTAGGGAATGTGGGAAGATTCCTGAAGTTTCCTGAAATATTGCTGAAATTTCTTTCTATCCAGCATTTATTCAAAGGATCCCCAACTACAAGTTGGAGCCGTGAATTCCCAGGAGCACAAGGCTCATAACTAATGAAAATGCAATGTTTCACAAGTTTTATCATCTTCTTATGGTGGTGCAACCAAAGAATTACATGGTCTCACCTACAATGCTGAATTTAGGTACTGCACTATCTGTATTAAATGGTAAATGTAAGTTAAGTGCATTGGTTTGCATGGTAAATCTATTTAAAAATGGGAGTGTTTTTGGTTTTTTTTTCCTGAGTTTCCTCAGGCCACACCTTTCTTCTAAAGCTAATCCTTGCCACCAGCTGCAGTCATAAGCAGCACTTGTCCACAAATACATTTCTCTGATGTCATGGATTTGGATTCAGCGATCCTGCTTTGGAATATTTTACTATAAATGAATTCAATTTACTTAAACCGATGAAAAGGACATTTTTTAAACTACAACCAACTCTCCTTAAAAAAGCCCACACAATTTTGCACTGAACATATGCAAAAAAATGTTCCAGAAAATAATGTATTGTTCTCAAAAATATTTAAATAGGATTTTTTGAAATTTGAATATGCAATACAGCCTGAGTTTTGATGGCTTTCATCCAGGAGTCACAGAAAAATAAGCTAAAAAGACCAATGGCCTTCTGTCATTACTTCTGATAAATCTTAGTATACTTGAGAAAATCCCAAATCTGGAAGTATTCAAACAGAACACAAAAAAAGACTCAAATAATTGCAGGTCATCTACCCTGGTATCACATTCAAGGCAGTATGTGTGGACAGTGTCAAGACATATAGTTTATGGAAAATGTTTAACGTAAGACAACCCTGATTTCACTCATTGAAGAGTTAAGTTGTTAAAAGTAGTTTGCACTTATGTAGCTTTTTGATATTTTGGATATTCTAATAAGAAATATGACCTTAACCTAAACCTTTTCTAATTGTGTAATGCAGTCAGCTTTGAAACGCAGAATATTCTTGTTTTAAAAATGAGTACTCTCCAGCACTCCAGTACAAGAGATATGCGGCCCCATATCTCAAAACTGTTTGTTAGTGAGGAATCATCACTGAAAGAGGATGTATCTTTCTGGGGAGTTCTGCAGACTTCATCTCAAGTCCAGCAATAGTCACTATTTTTGTGTGGACCAAGAAGTAAATATAAAATCACTGATGCTAAAATTGGTGGCTGAGACAAGATGAAAGAAGTAGATAAGATCAAGCTAAGACTGTCAACTGTAACGATCTTGATCACTTGGTAAACTGGAACTATTCACTGAAAATGGCTTCAACACAAACCTGCAAAGTTTCATGTCAAGGAAGAAGAGATACAAGCCAGGCTAGCAGACTGAAAGGCACTATCTAGGAAACAAACACACAGACGCAATTACCTAAAGAGTTCAATCATGAAAAAAAGATGACATAGTTAGATGGTGACATTTTATGAGGAAATATATGGGGTTTAAAATACCTCTAATTACACAGACATGGTGTTACAAGAACAGTGGCTGGAAAATGGAGCCAAACTAATTAATGTGAGAAACCAGACATACACCTATAACCTGCCTTTGTGTATGCGCACGTATGTGGGTATGTGTGTATACATATATAAACCCAGCAATCCAGAACATACCGAATGTTATGACAGATTCTCCATTGCTGTTGCCTTTAGTTTCTTTCCAGAAGCCTTAGCTAAACACATTACTTTTGGGTCAGAAATGAATTATTCCGCTCGGTACAGGAATAGCTGGATGAAGTGCAACGGCCTGTTGTTTTACAGGAAGCCAAATTTGCTTATCTAACAGTTCCTTTAAATCACTGAAGCAACAAACTACCACCGTTAGCAAGAGTATTAGCAACAATTATTCAAAAAGCCAGTCCCAAGCAAAATATGCAGTCAGCACAAATGCTCATGTTTTGCACATATTGCATTGATGCCTCAAAATTATGCTCTGGAAACACCATGATATGGGCTATTGAGGCCATGTGTTCAGAGACCCTTGGTTCCTTCATGCCCAGCGAGGGATTAACTCAGGGATCTGACATCTTCTTTTTGGCCATCTGTCTTTCTTACTGTGGTTTATGGAGTGCCTTGGGGAGGCAGAGTGGACCAAGGGACTGCCCACTGCATGGCAGAAGGCTGCACGCGATGTTTTACAAGAATTTATTTCACATAGATTTTATTTATGCATATTGATTCAATAAAAGAAAGTTACATGTGAAAAGCAGACCCCCAATGAATTTTGTAGAAGCTAAACAGGTTTCACTTTTAGATGGTCGAGGAGTAGAGACATGTGGAGAAAAACAAAAGATAAAAATCAAAGGAGACAGATTATAAACTATATCACCCTCAGGGTGTACTAGAAATTTCTGCTGGTGTCCTTCATGCTTATTACCTTCGTGACTTGCAATAGCAATGGTAACCCTTAAGAACAGAAATCTTTATTATACCTACTTAAGGGCTGACAATGGACCTTATAGTTTGATACTGATTTTTAACTTGCAAGTTTTAGATGCAAAATACTGTATCCTAGGACAGTGTGTTGAAACCTTTTTTGACTTGCTGACTCTGAATTTTATTTTTTCTAAGCATCTAGCCTGGCACTGAATTTAAACCTAGTTTACCTTCCTTAGTTCCTTCTCACAGACCTTTTAGAAGTAGTCTACAAACCCTAGGTAAAAACACACTGCTCAAAGCAGTATGAGCAGATTGAGCAGTTAGGGCTTGGTGACTTTTATCCTCACAATATTTAATGCCAATCACAGCACAGTAGGAGCACCCAGAAATGCTTGTGACTGTTGGCATTGGGGAGCTCCCCAGCATTCAGAAGAGCTCTTGCTCCAACCACCGTACCCATTTGCAAGTGGGGAATACTTGGTGATACCTATTTGCAGCCATGTGAGTAGGAGGCTAGGACAGCTGCTGAGAGGTGACCATGTCCCTCAGTGGGGCACACAGAGATGACGATGGCCCCAAGAAGGCTGAAATGTAAGTGCTAGGAAAATCCCAGGTGCAGAAAGAGACTAGAGTCTTTCTTCATGTAGGCAACACGATTGCAAGCGCAGCAGCCGGCATCATCTAGAAATCTAGGCCATCGTGTACGCCGATATCTGCTAGTGTCTTCAGATGTTGCCTTAGATTTGGCAATGCTAGAGGGGTCTGGTTTGATGGGATGTAGCAGAGTATATCAGCATTTGAAAGAAGACTTTAGCAGGGTAAGAAATGAATGAGCAGCGAAAGTCCAGGGTTGATGGATTTCAGAGGCAGACAGTAAAACCCAGCAGCCAGGAGACAGCAAATTCAAAGACTTCTTCTGCATGTCCTGGTTTTCCTGGCTGCTGGCTGCAACAGAAATGCTAGTGAGGAGACTAATCTAGCCGTTAAAGGCAGAAAGGAGCGATTTGGGTTGTGATGAGGCACAGATACATAGTAAAGCTGTCAAACTTCACTTGAGCTATTCTGCCTTAACCTGATCCCACCCATTTTTCTATTTTACTTTGCAGGATGCACAAGTTCACTATCATTTTACAAACTTCACACGTCAGGGGGCCTCTCTCCTTTGAGGTCATTTTCTTTACACAATGTAAATGTCAGCTGCCAGTTGTAAGTATTATTATTTATATGGAGCTGTCAAGGAGTGAGGGGGAAAGGATGCAGGCAGCTCACTTCTGTCTCGTTAGCTCTCAGGAAAGGTCAGCAGAGCCCTTCAAAAAGGACACACTGTCAAAGCCGAACCGTCTTCCAAAAATCCACTTTGCAGAAGCAGTGCAAGAGAGCACCTGCTTTAAAGCCAGCCAAGGTAGCACTAAAGTGCCTTTTTTTTCCCCTGTTGCCAAAAAGCTCCATTAGTGACGACTTGTGGTGTAAGAACCCAAACTGGCCAGAGAATGGACAGAGCTCACACTAGTAGTTGCATCCAGCTGCATTTTTTTGCTTTGAGAATTACTTTCTTTAGGCTTCTGTTTGACCTAACTTGCATCTGAGCAAATTTTGTCCTCTGAAGAATGTCCCCACGTATCCCCATTTCATATTCCCCGAGCTGCCAGTACACGGAGCGGCTCTGCACCCCACGACATGGGTGGGAGCAGTGGAAGGCCCCTCTACCCGTGCCCCATCTCTTACCAACCTGCACAGCTCGCAGCTTGCACGCTGACAGTGGATTTTGTGCTTGCAAATTTGGCAAAGGAATATGGGACGTATGGCTGAGAACAGTAAGATTCAAGGCAGATTATGGCACTTAGCTGTGGGTAGACTGACCAGAAATTTTATAAGTGCAAAAAGGAGATTTCTTCACAGAAGTTTAGTTCAAATCCCAGAAATACTCAGGTGCCTAATCCCCAAGGGAATCAATAGCAATCAATTGGCTAAATGTCCTGCCTATTACATAAAAGAAGCAGAAAGAAATCACTTTACCTCTCCTATCAGAATTGCTGATGTAATTCTGTGAAAATGTCCCCAAAGGGGACAAGATTAGGGGAGGAAAGGCAAATTCCAGATGAACACCATGAACAACTTCTTGGTATCTAGAGGGGCTCTCGCAGCCCAGGAACACTCTGGAATAGTTTCAAGCATGTTGGGCTTTAGACTATTAAATCCACGTTCCAGTTTTTGGCTTCACCCAATTAAAATAAAAAAGAAAAGAGAAAACCCTCACATTTCCCTGAAGGCATCTAAAAGAGAAGAGAGACCCACTTACTATTGCTGCTACATAACACTTCAAGAAAACAAAAAATGAGCAGGGTCCTGTGAACTCTGCCCACATCAATATTTACTGTTCTGGCTCCTCCTTAGCCAGACCCATGTTGTTAAAGAAATGGGATCTGTCCCCAGCAGGATGTGGGTGAAGCCATATAGGAAGAGTGAGTCCCTCCCTCCCGCTCCTGGTTTTCCGATCCAAGGGTAATGCTGAGCCGGACTGTGTGGTTGCAGAGCCTTGCCCCTCTCGGCGTGGCTACCATGTCTATTTTTATTCTACTGGTGTGCTCAGCTGTTCCTTTTCTCCTTGGCCCGCACCGTGCTGGGATCTCAGCTTCTGAGCCTTGCCTACAAAACTCACAGACAGAAAGCACTGAGACAGAGAAACATTAAAATGAGAAGTAGCTTCATATGCACTTAAGCCTACTGTTACCGTGGGGCCAAGTCCTTTAAGAGAACACCATGGTGTACTTAAATCAGAGACTGAGGAGCTTGTTTCCACTGCTGTTTCTGATTCTGCCATTGGAGATCCTCAGGAGCAGAAGCAGGTGAAGAAAGACAAAAGCACACTGCCAGAACACATTTTGGATGAGGTTACGATCGCTTGAAAAATGCCCTGCTCGTTTACTCGTGAGGCTGTTTTGCCTTTGACACAGGGTTTGCCTTTGCTAGCAGATACTGAAAGCTCACTGGGAAGACTTGCCACAAGTTGTGCTCATGAGGGATCAGAAAATACTGACTCTTTCATTCCTCCAACTTTTTGCCCTTGGCCGTGCCCACTCTGGCCATCCCAGCAAGCCGGACACCTTCCTGCGGGAAGCGGAGACCGATCCCCACGGCTCCTCAGCTCCCGGCTGGACAGGGGGGAACTGTCTGCTGCTGGGGCTTGAGAGAGCTGCCTGGGGTTTGCCAAGGTTTCCTGCGAGATGCCGGGCAAAGCCACCACCCACATATGCCCATCTTTACCTCCGCATCTGTAAAACAGGAGGAGGAATATTTACCCATCTCATATGCTGCCTCTTTTTAAGTCAGCAGTGACTAAGAGGTGCTTTGGATGAAAGGTTCATCAAATTATCAGTCCATATCCCTTCCCCTTACCGTGCCTGTTTTGCCTACTTATCCCCAAAGAGTTTCATCTGGAGTTTATTGTTGCTCTGCTTTTACTTATTCCCTGGAGATTCACATCATTACCTCCCCATTTTATTCCCTCATTCTGTCTTTTAATTTTCATGTTCTCTTACTCCAGTCGCTGCCTATGCCTTCTCTTAAGACTGTGGTTTCATGATAATTAGTACCAGACCTGAGCACTACCTGTCCTAACGGGACACATGAGATCAATCACCTTCCTGCCAAATTAACCCAAGCCCATAGCGGCAGTTTCTGGCACCCTGAAGCTTTCACACGAGCTGCAGGAGAACAGGCAGTACCTGATGCGGTGTGAATTTAAAACAGTGATATAAAGCTGGCTGATGAAAGGTGAACCCATCAATGTTCTTTGAACAAATGAGAGATGACAGGGTTTATTGTTGTCAGACTGGTTTCAGGAGGCTGGAGAGGTTTTGACCCAGTACCAGGAACACTAACTTTCCTAGTCTTAAAGGTTTTGTGTTACCAAACTGCAGCCTTATGTGAATGAACACACCAGCTCCTCCATCTCCTCCCGTTGCCCCTCACCACTGGTGGGCTGGCCCTTTCCCACATCCCTGCCCGCCTTTGCTGGTGTGGGGATGAGAATGGGGAGCAAAGAAAAGCAACACAGAGTGGAAGGCAATGAAAAGGCTTTCACTGATGGTATAACATCCAAAGTTTTATTTAGCAGTCACTCCCTCTATAAATAAGAAATAAATAAGAAGGATCGGTGCGCTGAATCCAATAGCACTCTATTGGATTC